>NW_007733375.1:72931-90210 GCF_000696425.1 Galeopterus variegatus | reverse complement strand
ACACTCATGCACACATGCACACGTGTGTGCACATAGTTGCATGTGCATGCACACATACACACATGCAAGTACACGTATTGCGCACATACATACAGAACTACACATACACACATGCATATACATATACTTGTGCCTACACACTGACACGCATGCATACGTATGCACGTGTGTGTGATCCACATACATGTGCACAGATACACACACCCCACATAGTCATGCACACAGAGCACATGCACATACACACATGCCTGTACCACCCCTACACAGATGAGTACAAATACACATACAAATATGCATGTACACACATACACACATACATGTGCACACACACATGATTTTTTAAATTGCAAATTAAGGGGGGTGTATATAGCTCTGGATTGTGGCATGAATGTTCCAGTGTCCTCTCCTCCACTGCCATGTCACCAAGCCCCCATCTGGTAGAACACCCTCTGGTCTCTCCCTGACCTGTCTTCTGCCACCCAAGCACCCACACTAAGCTGACACACGCTGACAGACAGCCACTGCTGACCAGAGCTGGGCGGTCTGTGTGCCTGGGCATCGTGTTGGGCGCTGAGTCAACCGCCAACCAGAATTTGTCAAAGCCAAGACACAGATCTGCTACTTGGGACAGACTGGCTCAGCCTCTGATTTCAAGTTCACTTTATAAATTCCTGCTTCATAAACTGACCTTTGACTGACAGTGTTGTACTGTGTAACTGTGTGGAGATAACCTGCCAAAATATTATCCTTGGCACTGTCCCCCAGAGAGATGGATGCACCGTTTGCTGAACTCTGACTGCTGAGGCAGCATTTGCTCCAGAGGGGAAGTTGTTTTTCATTTATTAGGCTAAAAAAAATTATATCCTTGCATTAGGAGGTCTCAAAGCAGGCCTGCCAGATTATAAATGCATGTCCATTCGTAAGTCCATCCATCCATCCCTTAATTTATACACTGTTAGTGGTGAGATCATAAATAGACTTAAAAAACACTTAGAAAAGCACAGAACACAAAGCAAGAGGCATACATGGGAAGCGTGCGTATTCAGAAGGCTCACTTGATAATAATTAAGCTGACGTATATAACTATGTCATGCATGTGTTATTGAAAACCAGATGTGAACATTGGAAACCAAATGCCTTGGAGGCAGGTTCAGGAAAGCCTATGAATTCCCACTGGATTATATTTTGTCTCTCTGTAATAATCATCCAACTGGAATTTCACAGAAGCTTTGCCAAAATTACAAGGACATGTGGAGGAAAGGACCAAACACAGCACCTGGCACATCAAGGCACTTTATGGACGTTTGTTGAATGAATGAATGGGAACGAAAGAGAAGGCTCAGGCAGGAGTGAATTAGGAGAAAGCTAGATACTTTACTCTCATCTGCGGGAGCTTGGAGACTATATCAGCTTTTTTTCATGGTAGAACCAGTTACCACAAGTCTAGAGGCTTCAAACACACATTTATTTCCTCATGGTTTCCGTGGCTAGGAAGAGCGGGCACAACTTAGCTGACTCTTGTGCTCAGGGTTCCAGAGGCTGCAATCAAGANACTCTCATCTGCGGGAGCTTGGAGACTATATCAGCTTTTTTTCATGGTAGAACCAGTTACCGCAAGTCTAGAGGCTTCAAACACACATTTATTTCCTCATGGTTTCCGTGGCTCGGAAGAGCGGGCACAACTTAGCTGACTCTTGTGCTCAGGGTTCCAGAGGCTGCAATCAAGATACTGGGGAGAGGGCTGCATTTTCATCTGCAGGACTGACTGGGGAGGACCACTCCCAGACTCATTCAGAATTCATTCCATGTTTCTGTAGGGTGGAGAGCCCAGCTTCTTACTGGCTGTTGGCTAGAGGTCATCCTTAGATCCTCAAGGCCACCTGCAGTCCCCTGCCATGTCGTTCCCTCATGGACTCTCCCTCAGCATGGCAGGAGATTCTAACCTTGGAGAGGCTCTGTCCCTTTCACGAGGACTTTCACCTGCTCAGGTCAGGACAAGCCTGCAGAATCTTCCTTTTGATTAACTCAAAATCAAGTGACTAGGGAAGCTTAGTAAGGCACCGTTCGGGGTGCAGACATGACCTCTAGATCACTGGGGCTAGAGAGGAGCTGGCCAGCCATGGGTCATCCATCCCCATTTCTCTTGCCTGCAGGTGACACCCCTTGGTTCCCTCTTGCTGCAGGGCATGGGAGGCCGAAGCAGCCAGTTAGGCCAGAGAGAGTCTGTTGGCTTGGCTGATGGCACAGGCTTCCCCACAACCTGTTCCACTGAGCCCTGCCTTTCCCAGGGGGCTGCACCAGATCCTCAGTTCCCAGGAGTGCAACCAAAACAGGCTGGAATTGTCAAAAGGAACTTTTTTCAAAGGAAACGCAAACTAACCACAGTCACGTCAGCATTTCAGATTTAGGAAGCTGGCACATTCCAGGCTCCAAACTTCTCATTTCATACCCTTCACCTTGTTTGTTTATTTATATATTTTGGATTTTATTATTTATTAGCATATTCATTATTACAAATGATAATTATTCTTTATGCCCCTTACCAGACCAATCACTCCCCGTCCCCCTCCCCCATCTCTAGTATCCTTAGGTTTGTTCTCTTCTTCTGAAAGTTCAACATATTGTTGTGGTTTTTCTTTACTGCTCAGCCATAAAAAAGAATGAAATTCTGCCATTTGCAGCAACATAGATGAGCCAGGAGAAAATTATGTTAAGTGAAATAAGCCAGAGACAGAAAGAGAAATATTTCATGTCCTCAGTCCTAAGTGGGTGCTAAGAAAGAAGGAAGGAAAGAAAGATGGATGGAAAGAAGAGAGAGAGAGAGAAAGAAAGAGGAAGGAAGAGAGAAAAAAAGACGGTCACCTTGTTTAATTCTCATGATGACCCTGAGCAAAGTGTCCATTGACGTCCACACTCCACTGTTGCTGCTGGGATCGAGCCCCATCTTGGTCTGGATCCTGTGGTCTTAAGGGCTACTCTGTAAACTAGAGAAAGTGCACGCTTGGATCCNTCAAGTGACTAGGGAAGCTTAGTAAGGCACCGTTCGGGGTGCAGACATGACCTCTAGATCAGTGGGGCTAGAGAGGAGCTGGCCAGCCATGGGTCATCCATCCCCATTTCTCTTGCCTGCAGGTGACACCCCTTGGTTCCCTCTTGCTGTAGGGCATGGGAGGCCGAAGCAGCCAGTTAGGCCAGAGAGAGTCTGTTGGCTTGGCTGATGGCACAGGCTTCCCCACAACCTGTTCCACTGAGCCCTGCCTTTCCCAGGGGACTGCACCAGATCCTCAGTTCCCAGGAGTGCAACCAAAACAGGCTGGAATTGTCAAAAGGAACTTTTTTCAAAGGAAACACAAACTAACCACAGTCACATCAGCATTTCAGATTTAGGAAGCTGGCACATTCCAGGCTCCAAGCTTCTCATTTCATACCCTTCACCTTGTTTGTTTATTTATTTATTTTGGATTTTATTATTTATTAGCATATTCATTATTACAAATCATAATTATTCTCTATGCCCCTTACCAGACCAATCACTCCCCGTCCCCCGCCCCCATCTCTAGTATCCTTAGGTTTGTTCTCTTCTTCTGAAAGTTCAACATATTGTTGTGGTTTTTCTTTACTGCTCAGCCATAAAAAAAGAATGAAATTCTGCCATTTGCAGCAACATAGATGAGCCTGGAGAAAATTATGTTAAGTGAAATAAGCCAGAGACAGAAAGAGAAATATTTCATGGCCTCAGTCCTAAGTGGGTGCTAAGAAAGAAGGAAGGAAGGAAAGAAAGATGGATGGAAGGAGAGAGAGAGAGAAAGAAAGGGGAATAAAGGAAGGAAAGAAGGAAGGAAGGAAGGAAGGAAGGAAGGAAGGAAGGAAGGAAGGAAGGGAGAAAAGACGGTCACCTTTTTTAATTCTCATGATGACCCTGAGCAAAGTGTCCATTGATGTCCACACTCCACTGTTGCTGCTGGGATCGAGCCCCATCTTTGTCTGGATCCTGTGGTCTTAAGGGCTACTCTGTAAACTAGAGAAAGTGCACGCTTGGATCCTCCCCAGCCCGAGGTCCTGCAGCCCACCCAGTTCCCCATCTGTACCCTCCTTTGTTACCGTCACCCCTGAGGGACGCACCTCCTTCTAACGCTGGCCCATCTTTGCATCCCACACATATTCTCTCACTCTCTTACAGACACTCACAGAGCTCCTCTGAGGGCTGAGCATGTCGCAGGGGCTGACGCTGGTGCTATAAATGCAAGATCCCAGACTCTGTGAAGCTGGAGGCTATCTCTTGAGCCCACGTATTTGTTCATTCTTCGTTGATTCATTCAAAGTCTGCGGGGCATCCACATTACCCGAGTGCTGAGTGTCCAGTTCCCAGGCTGTGTGAAAGGAGCAGGGAGGGGTCTCTTTGCTGGGAGCTCTTGATGTCCCCAGATCCTGGGCCCTTTCCTAAACTCCTGATTCCCAGTGGAAGACAAGGACTGTCCCAGATGGTATCATGCACAGTCTCTCTGTCCAATGGCCATGTGGCTTCCCAAAACGTGACCTTTGAAAAGCCACCCATCATGTGGCTTTCACCTTGACTTCCCACACACCAGCATGGGGAGCCCCTCTCATCCCCTGCAGACCCCTCTACCCTTTCCTCTCCAGGGTTTCCCTTGCTCCTTGGTTGACGAGAGACCCAGGACCACCCCAGCCTTGAAGCCCAACAATGGCACCCTCTCAGCCCCCTGCCCTGGGGATAGCAGAGGGGCCAAAATCCACCTGCTTCTCAGCCTCCCAGGGAATGCTGTTCGGGTCAGAATTCAGGAGGGCTCAGCCAAGGACGGGAGGCTGGCAGTCCTTGTCTGATTTTTGGACTCACACTGCCTTGCTGGGCTTACAAATTCCTCTTGCTCACTGGTCCCAGCTCCCAAAAGACTTTAACTTTTGGAAAGAGCAAAGGACAAAAGCTGCCACCTTTAAGTTATTCAAAAAATCTTCATTCGATCAATATCTATTCACTCAACCAATATTTATTGAGTGAATTACAACTGCTTCTCTGGGGTCTTTCCTAAGAGGAGTTACAAGGTGGCTTCAGGCAGTGACGAGGCATCTAGTAACAAATATCACATCAATAGGGCAAAATCCACCTGTTCACCTTTATAGCTGCTGAAAACACGATAAAATCCAACGTTTATTCCTGATAAAACTCTTACTAAACTAAAAATGGAAGGGTATTTCTGCCCCACAATAATGAATATGCATCTTAAGCCAGTAAGCTTCTATGTAATGCTGTTTTTTAAAAAAAATTAAATATTAAACTAAGTATACAGAATCCTCCAATTTTGTATAAATGGATTTTAAAAATAGCTGCATATTAAAAGTCAGTGGAGAAAATACTACTTACTTTGTTATTTCTGGACTGCAGAGTGATGAGTGATTTTGATGCTTTCTATACTTCTCTGTTTCCTAAATTTTCTTCATTTTTTTTTTAAAATCAGCTCTGGATTTCTAGGGTGAAAGAGGCCCCTTTAGAGATGAGAGGGGCCAGCAGCAAGGGCAGACTGGCCAGGTGGGAGGTGGGGGTCCTGCCACTGCCCCTCGGCAGGGAGGAGGGGGTGCGCTCACACACACTGGCTGGAGATGTGGGCCCGCTTCAACTATTACGTGGCCATGGGATGGTGCAGTTCCCTGGCCTGGTCTGTTCTACAAGGAACCCTCTGATGGCCAGATCAAAAGTCCATGACCAAAGTGGGCCTTCCCTGTGAAACCAATATTTTCCTCCCACTTTCTGTGTCCCAGTGACATGGGGAGGCTTTGCATGTGCTGCACTGCCACCTTGATGGCATTTATCCTGAGCCTCCCAACAGATGCTTTTCCCCGTAGTTGTCCATCACACATCTCTTTATAATCACGTATCATCAGGGTGACACCGTGGTAATCCTGGCCCATGACACTGCAGTTTCCCAGGGCACCATACGGGCAAGTCAAATCGGGCCCAGAACTGCCAAGTGTGGTCGATGCCTCCTTCCATAGCTGGAGGGCTCCAGACTGAAAGCCTCCAGCCCACCAACATCCACAGCCATGCCACTGACGGGGAAAGAGGGGATGGAAGTCCAGAGAGGGGCGATTAGGAAAGATGTGGGAATGCCACCGTTTGGCAGCAGTTCCTCTGTGCACACGTGGAAGGATCCTGAACTGTGGTCATTGTCCCCGTGATGACGCCACTGGCAGATTTGCCACAATTACTGGTTCATGGTCAGCCCTCCCCCCCATCTTCTTCCATAAGCTCATGAGCAGAAAATGCCCAACACAACACAATTTTCTTTCTCCTGTGTAAGAGGAAAGGATATATCCTGAAGGTTGAATGGAAACATGAGACTCAGACAAGTATTGATTTACCCGCTACCTCTTGTGCTGGGCATGCAATAAGGCATAAAGCCAGGTCACTGTCTCTGAAAACCCTACAGGTTCTGCCTCGTACCAGGTCTTTCAATTGAGAGAACTTAATACAGGAGATGACGGCTAGAGTGGCGTCCGCAGAGATGAAAGCACTGCCAGGAGAAGGAAGCTGGCCCTGGGACTGGCCACAGTGGGACGTTGCTACCACCCCAGGACTGGACGAACACATGGTGGAGGCCCCCTTACTGGAGAGAAATTCTCTGGACCTCTCTTTCTTTCTCCTGACTCCCGCTGGACAGCTGGCAGCAGGTGGCAGGGACGTCTGGGAAGTGTAGCCCATGGGAGCAGCCCCCCGAAGCGCAGAGCAAATCCGGAAAGAACAGCAAAGGGTCAGAACTAAAAGGAAAGTGGCTACTGCTGGTTATTTGAGGTGTAACGTGCCACAGAGACCAGTAAAAGACCCATCAGATTGCAAACTGTCATTCGGAAGTCCAGAGGAAGGCTGAGAATATTGTGGTGGGAACTTTCTGGGACGTTCTCCTGGAGGAGGAGACACTGGAAGACTGGTCCTGCTGTCAGTCAACAAAAACAAAGAGCAGGGAGAGTTAGTTAGTCCTCCCACCCCATCCATCTCCCCAAACCAATCTGTTTACTGAACCCCAGTCCCAGCCCAGCAATGTAAAGCCTCCTGGATTACTTTAGTTTTGGAACCATGGGTACTAAATCTTCCTCTTAGAGACTTCTGTATTAGTCCATTTTTGTTGCTTATAACAAAATACCTGAAACGGGGTGATTTATAAAGAACAAAATTTATCGCTTACAGTTTCTGAGGCTGGGAAGTCCAAAGTCCATCTGGTGGTGGCGACAGTGACCCAGGGGTCTCACATTGCCAGATGGTGGAAGCAGAGAGAGCAGTAGAGAGAGAGTCAGACTCTCCTCTTCTTGTAAAACCCTCAGAACCACGCCCCTGACCACCATTATTAACCCATTCACTCCTGCACGGTCCTACAATCCAATCACCTCTTCATGGCTCCACCTTTCAATTACCATAGTAGGGTTTCTCACCCTCTTAACAGTCACAGTGGGGGCTAAGTTTCTAATACATAAAACTTGGGGGACACAATTCAAGCTTCAGAGAGTTTTGGGGGGACATAATTCAATCCACTACAACTTCTACAAACACTGATTTTCACATCTATTAAACAGGGAAAATAATCGCACCTTCAGGAGCCACTGTGTACCACCTCGTAAGTTCTTCCACGTACATCTCCGGGGGTGTGGGGGGGACTCCTGAGACCACCCCCAAGTACTGGGGGAAGAGCCTGTGAGCAGACACCACCCAGCCCCTGCCAGGGCATCACGGCCTGCCTTGCCCCAGCGGGGCAGTCTTGGAAGTCAAGCAAAGAGACGACCCCCCATC
Source organism: Galeopterus variegatus (assembly GCF_000696425.1). Classification (NCBI taxonomy): domain Eukaryota; kingdom Metazoa; phylum Chordata; class Mammalia; order Dermoptera; family Cynocephalidae; genus Galeopterus; species Galeopterus variegatus. Next base: position 82,415 of record NW_007733375.1, on the reverse strand, counting down.
TCCACCAGAGATGCCCTTAAAATCAGAGCCTGGGCTGTTCCAAGTGTGCTGACCCCCCAGAGGACGCCCTCGAGGCAGAAGCTGTCCAGCTTTTGGGCAGGCCAACCTGAAAGACTGCAGGGCTAGACATCCACCCCCGCCCGTTCCCCTGAGCTCAACGGCCAGGTATTCTGGACGAGGGCCATGGCGATGTCCTCAGTACTTTAGAAAACTAATAAAATACCACTGTTTTATGGACCAAACGGGAATTTTGGGAAAGTAGAGAGCTGTACCCCCAGGACACCTTGGGCAGCTCTCAATGACCCAGATGACCCTTCCCCATCAGTGCCCACCAGACGTGACAAATCATTCCACATCCCACAGGTCTGGCTCATTTTCCGTAAAGCTCACCCCACTTTAGGAAGTTGAAACCCCCAGATCTGAGAGGGAGACACATGGCAAGGGAAGACAGCTCAGTGCCTCAGTATCTGCATTTAAAACAACTCCCTCCCACGGGGTTAAAATCCAATTACCACCTGGATGTAATTCTGCTTCCCCATTCCCAATTAATTACCGAGCACTCCCATCTCACACCTCTGCCTTCTTCCCCTCACATTTTCCTAGAAGACAAAAATTGCTGTATAAGTCATTTTACCCCAGACAATGCGAGGCTGAACATATTGAGCCCAGAAGAGGACGGTCAGAGCCACAACCTGTCAGAGTAGGAGGGATGTGACACGGTGCCGCGGGCATGGACCACATACACGCTCATGGGAAGGAAGGAGCCATTAACGCAGGGACAGCCCTGGCAATGGACCACAGGGAGAAAGGCTTTCTAGTCTGTGCACCAGGGGACTCAGAAACTCAAGGATATTGGGTCAGCCCCGTGGCGCACTTGGGAGAGTGCGGCACTCCCGCCGTGGGTTCGGATCCTATATAGGGATGGCCGGTGCGCTCACTGGCTGAGCGCGGTGCGGGTGACACCAAGCCAAAGGTTGCAATCCCCTTACCGGTCACAAAAAAGGACAAAAAAAAAAAAAAGAAAGAAACTCAAGGATAAATGCTGTTGTTTCAGAAAGCAGTAAAATGTTGGCAGGAGAGAGCGAAGTGCCATCTTTGTAAGTGGCCTTGGTGTGCAGTACCAGCCCATCCTCACACAGACCTCACCTTCTGATTGCTCTTTGCTCAAGCTAATGCAGATGTGAGTTCTGCTCCCTGAGCACACACCAGCTGACATGTCAAAGCAGGGGGAAGCTTCCCAGGATGAAAAGTTTGCCAAGAATACCCCGTCAAGGGCAGGCATCTCACAGAGAGATCGATAATCCATTGGCCTCAAATTCCACTCCTCCCAGGTGTCCACAAATTAGAAAGGAGGGATGGTGTATGAGGTCACAAAAAGAAAAAAGAAAGGACAGAAGTCTGGGGCAGGTGTGGGCGATTGTCCCAAGTCAGGAACATGACTCCATGAAAACTCAGGAGGTCCTGTGGGGAGAACTGGCCACCGAGCCTTTCCTTATCACACCGCCAGGCACTGTGCAAACGCTCCATCGGTACCAGATCTTTGCAACATTTCAGCATAGGAGCACGTGACACATGCACCCCACTAGTACAGGTGGTTTGTCTTCCATGTCCAAGGGCACGGCCTAACCAGATTAGCCAAAGGCAAACAGGAGCTCTCTCCTCCAGAGGTGGGAGTGGATTGGAAGTGGATTCCACTGGCCTGGAGAGTCGACATGAGAGTCTCACTTTCCCAGGATCCCTGGCTGGACAGCTGGTCTTTCTAAGGGTCTAGATGATCCAAGTGAAGAGAATGAGATGAAAGAGAACTTTCTCACAGGGGCCGAATCCAGGCTAAGAGGAGAAGGGGTAGCAAGGAACACTTACCAGGAACAGCGCTGAGCGTCCTCGGCAGGAGGCTCCCCCAGCTCCCCAGAACACAGCACCTCTCCATGGGGATGTTCTTCACCCCCCAAGATGAGCAGTCTGAGATCGGAGTGCTTAGGAGACCTGTTCAGGAGCCCACAGCTGGGGGATGGCGGAGGCAGGATTTGAAAGCAAGACCGTGTGATGCCTGAGCATCCACCTCCCAAAGAGGACCAGCCACGGAGGCGAAGCCATCAGAACCTACATGTATGGAGGGGCCGCAGAGCCACCGGGTTTGGGCATTCCTCTTCCCTGGACATCCCCAGCCCCACCAGTGATGGCTTTGGTGTTAGCACCCCAGGGAGCCACTGTGTCACCCACCACCCACAGCTTCCAGTCCACCTTCAGCCGTCGTCCCCTGGGCCTCCGGAATCCAGAACAGCCTCAGGGCCAGTCAACGCCAAACATCAGCCTCCGGGACTCCAGGTTCCAGGATGGCCCCAGCCTGCCTGAGAGGGGAGCACCCACCCCCACTCTCACCGTCACCCCAGGGCTCCAGAGCAACTGTCCAGGGCACCCAGACCACCCTTGGTCCTGAGAGTCACCACTCTGTTCTCACCTGCAAACTCAGAACAAATTTAAGCTAACATTTGCTGAGTGTTTACTATGTGCCCAGACCGTATGCATTATTTCATTCAATCCTCATGACAAGGCGGAGGTAGGCATATTATTCCTATTTCATGTTATCATTTTATTTTATTTTTATTTTACAGTTGAGGAAACCGAGGCCCAGAGATATCAAATAAACTGAGTGACAGAGTGAAAACGGTAGCATCCACGTCTCTTGTTCCAAATCTATGTTTCTGACCACATGGCCAAAATTAAGTAAGGCATAGATCCCTTAAAGATGCATTACATATGCCGTGAGTATACACACGCCCACAAATATATACGTGTATCGTTTAAATGTGTGTGTATACATACTATACCTGTATGCTATATAGGCACACTATACACCCATGAAAATATATACACACCATGTACAGTACAGGTATGTACACACACGTACATATACAAAATAAATAAATACCTATTTTTCATTTATTTACACACACATTTATTTCTCTGGGGCTTCAGTTAAATGCCAGAATTATATCATATTGTTTAGACAGCTTGAGCAGTTTAATTCAGATTATTTTTATAATGATGTTACTTAAATAGGCATAAATATAAAGCCAGGTATGAACTGCTTATGCTTCTAGCTCTTGTGCAACTATGGAAACAAAATATGTGTATAATTCAAATAGAAGCAAAAACATAAAACCAATAAAATTGAGATTAGCGTTGCAGAGGTGACTGACGGTGCTGCTGGCTGAAGCCAAACACCCTGTGTTGGGTGAGGAAGACGTATTTGCATGTCCTGGGTCTGATAAATCGACTTGAGACTTTTGTTTTTGAGGATGATGCGCCACCAATTAATTCATCATTATCACTGACTCTCTTTTTTAACAATGATCTGTTATTTTTACTGACCCGTCAATTTAGAGAGCAACACAAAATGTATTACCAAACAGAAATCTGTAAGTATGTTTATTTTTAAATTCTCCATGAGATGCTGATTCTGGCTTAGCGAGCCAAGTAGATCCAGGCAGGACTTTGTTGGCCCCAGGGATCTGTCATAAGAGATAGGGCAGTGATTCTTAGTCGCTGAAAATGGGCACGGCAGGGCCCTCAACCTCCCAGTTCCTTTCTCTGTTCCATTTTCTCCTCGGGGGCCCTCAGTGAAGTCGGGTCACCTTCGCTGAGCATCGGCTTGATGGGAAAAAAAATGTAAATACAGAAGCAGAGACCCACCCACTCAGCACAAGGCCCCCATCCTGAGGATGCAGACACCACTCCTGTTCGTGGATATGATTAATTGAAAACCGTCATTTGTAAAGGGCTCTCCGAACTCCAGAGGCCCCTGAGATGTGTCTGCAGAACCTTCTGCACACCCCGAGTCTGAGAAACTCTGCTCTGTCCTGGGATGCATAACGAATTGCAAATCCCCTAAAACCTTGCTCCAGAACCTCAAATAGATGTTCCAGAACCAAAAGAGAACATTGGAAATTCAGCCACGGAAGCGTCTGGCTGGAGCACTTACTACAAATGCTTTTCCTTAATGACATTACAGCTCCAATTAAAAATAAATGGCGTGGGCCGGCCTGGTGGCGCACTGCTACAGTGCACCGCTTGGGAGCATGGCGGCGCTCCCGCCGAGGGTTCAGATCCCACATACAGACCGGCCGCTCACTGGCGCGACACTGAGGGTTGCGATCCTTTGCCAGTCACGAAAAAAGACAAAAAAGGAAAAAAAATAAAATAAAATAAAATAAATAAATAAATGGCGAGTTTCTGCAGTGAGACTTCTAGCTTGGTTGTGGCTATGCCGTCTGCTACGTGAGTTCACGTCAGGACACTGGGGTGGAAACACCCATCTCTGGGGAAGGGGACTGCGGGATCCACTGTCCAGTCCAAGGAAACGGCCCGTCTCTGTTAGCATTCCACCAGTGGCGGAGGGGTGCATATTTGTCTGCTGGAGCTGCCATAACAAATACCACAGACTGGGTGGTTTAAACGACAAAAATTATTTGCTCACAGTTCTGGAGGCTGGAAGTTCAAGATCAAAGTGTCAGCAGGTTTGGTTTCTCCTGAGGCCTCTCTCCTTGACTTGCAGATGGCATCTTCTCCCTGTGTCCTCACACGGTCATCCTCTGTGCATGTCCGTGTCCTGATCCTCTCTTCTTATAAGGACACCAGTCCTATTAGATTAGGGCCTACTCCAATTACCTCATTTTAACTTAATTGCCTCTTTTAAGACCCCATCTCCAAATACAGTCACACTCTGAGGTCCTGGGTGTTAGGACTTCAACATAACAAATTTTGAAGGGACACAATCCAGCCGATAAGAATGATTGATGTGGCCTCATTGCATACACCTGACACCTGCTCGACAGTCCCCAACAGCTGACAACACAGGGTCTCCTCTTAGAGGAGATGGCTGCACTGTCACGTGCTTGTAATATACCACAGACTTGAAGGAGGAGTTGGGATACACTGGAGAGAGTCAGCGCTGTCAGAGTGAATCAGAACATCCCCTGCACACAGCAGCCACTAGTAGTCTAAGCACACAAAAAGGAAATCTAAGCATTTCTCCAATTACTGCAGGTTAATTAGTTCTCCTCACCATTTTAGGAAAGAGCCACTTGAATACAACATCAATCACTGACATCCACTCCCTACCTGGCTCGAGCTGGTGCACGAGGGCTCTCAAAGACAGAGGCGTGGCAGAGGTTCTGCTCTCCTCCTGGCCACCTGAATCTAAGGGTCATGAGTAGTCCAGACTTTCCACCTGGACTCAGCTTTGCAAATGCCCAGCAGGTGGGAGAAGACCCAGGAGGAAGTAGCCATGGCACCAAGAGGAGGGCACAGGGTTTAAACACATTTCCAAGGCAGACTCCCCAAGGCTGGGTCCGAATTTGCAGGAACATGGGTGGAAGCTGTCCATCACCATTGCTTCTAATTTCAGAAAGGGGAGAGAGGGCCAGCTTGTCCACCAGACCTGTCTCCATGCACCTCTTCATTGGGAGGCAGAGGCCGATTGACTGAACCCGGTCTCAGCATCAGCTTAGATTGTCATCAGCTGATTTCTGGGGGAGGTTAAGGATTCTTTTAGCGTTTCCCAATTATACTAACTGAGATGGTGGGAAGGGGGTAGGGAGGAAGTAGGTTGTGGCTCAACGTCACAGACATGCTATTCCTACCAAGTTTTAGCAGATTTTCTTGAGCAGATGTTTCTTCATTTGTTCTGTGCCCTTGGGACAATGTCCAGAGACCTTAATGGTTGTTTGTTTGTTTGTTTTCAGTTGTCACCACGTTTGCTGATGAGCAGGTCCCTACTCTCCTGGAAGTGGGCTCTTCTCAACCACCTTTTTGAAACGGGGGTCTATGGTCTTCTTTAGCAATGCCACGAGTGAGCTGAAGGGTGGGAAGGACATAGATGGGCAAGGACTGAGGCAATGAGTGTCACAGGCTGCAGAGACCACCTGTGAGAAGTCCTGACGTACAACAGAATGTGTACAAAGAATGACAGAAAGCCGGTGCCAGGGCTTCCAGTTCAACATGATGGATTGGGCATACATACTTATCACTGCTCCCTCCCCAAATTACCATGAAGGAATAAAAGAAGCATAAACACACAAGGACAAAGAAATCCAGCGAGGATAACATGGGGGAATGAGTTGAAGCATTTTGGAAAGGGAAGAGCGGATGGTCTAGGTAATGGACCCTGCCTGCAAAGGAGGTTAAGAGCCACACCTGTGGGGACAGCAATCAGGAGGGGGACCAGTTTGTTCAAAGACTCTCAGAAAAGGTCTGAGATCCCATGTACCAGGTGATTCTAAGGTAGGGCTAAAAATAGTAAATAGAGCTGAAAATAGGGGGGTAAGTTTGCACAGGAGCAGCTCAGTTCCAAGACTGTCCCTAACCACATGCAGAGGACCATCCTTCTCCCACCCCAGCTGAAGATGGAGGCTTATGTTCTGGAGAGGTTTGCACATCTCAGAACAGGGATGAAGCACTGAACTAAAAATAGTTAAAGTCTGCATGCTGGACTGGGAGAGCCCACACCCTTCCTCTCTCTTCCCAAATGCTGGAGATCAAGCTCGTAACCCTGACATTGGATGCTTTACCCAGAGGCCAACAGGCCCACAGGCACTGCCTGCCTTATCCGCTATGGAAACCCCACCTGGAACCTGCCCCACAGTGCACACAGATCTTCCAGGGAGGAGTGGGGTACTTTTATCTTGTATTTTCATTTTTGTTTTGCACATCGCTCTTAAATATAACCACACAAATATTTTAAGAAAACCTGTAACGTAAAAGTTAGAAATGAAACCAAGCAAACACAGGCAAGGAACACAGAGGAGACAATGCACAAGGCAGGAGAAAGTTTCACGTATGTAAAATTAATGACACCCTAGACATAAGGGAATGCACTGTGTCCTTGAAAAAAGAACGGAATGTTCCTTTTAAGAAGGGATGCACTCGGAGAACAAGGAAAAGCTTTTAGAAATTTAAAAAAAAATCTATTAGAAATTAAAATTTGAATAGAACGATGGGAAAGTAAAGTTGAGGGAATTTTCTAGAAGGTAGAACAGAAACACAAAGAGGTAGAAATGGCAGAGAGAGGGAAATTAGAGGATCAGTCTGGGAGGCCTAACGTATGACAGAAACTCTAGAAAGGGCACACAAAAAAAATGGAAGGGAAGAAAATTTTCCAGAAAGAAAGGACTTAAGTTTCTAAACTAAAGGGGCCTATTGAATACCCAGCAAAATGAGTGAAAAGGACCCACCCAAGGCTCATGGTGATAGAATTTCAGAACACAGAGGAGTATGAGATTATGCTAAAAGCTTCCAGAAGGTAAGAGCTGGTTGCCCAAACACCAGTAAGCAAAATGGTGTTGAATTTCTCATAAGACTTTGGAAGAACACCTTCAAAGTTCAGAAGGAAAACCTCCAGCCTAGACGTCTATACGCAACTAAGCTATGAATCAATTAGAGGGTAGAATGTGGGTATTTCAGACCTGACAGATCTCCGAAGACTTAACTCCCACAAGGTCCGTCAAAATTGGGCATGGATCATGAGATAGAAGACATGGGTTCCAGGGGAGCATCACCGGGGTGACGGTGTCTGTGCAGCCCATCAAGAGAGCAATTGGTGTGTTGTGGGAGGAGGAAAGAGTGATGTTACCCAGAAAAATAAAAATGGAATTGTTAGATGGCCCAAGGTTTTTGGCCAAAATGCAAGTAACATTATAACTCTGTTGATAGTCTGGGGACGCGTTAACGATAGGTACGTGCAAACCTAGCAACTGAAAGTCCCAATAGTTATTCATTCTAGGGAAAACACAAAGTTGATCAGGAAAGGAAATGTAATCATAGAGCTACTTTGTGGCTCAGCTGTGAATAATAATTACATAATTATGTAAATGCTGAACATTGATCTAACCACAAATTATGCTGCTGGGAGGATGGGGGAGGGGAGCCGCGTTTGTGTGCACGCGTGAGTGTGCGTGCGTGTGTGTGTGTGTGTTTCGTTGCTGTTCGGCAGGGTGCAGGGGAGCAGAGCATGGAAAGTTGAATCCTCATCTTTCCAGTGGGGAATCCATGGATTAAATTAAAAAGAAAAAGCAGAAGAATAATTTCTTTATAAAATTCAAAGTCAGAGCTGACGGGGATTTCAGCAGGGGCACCGCCCCTGGGAACTGTATGATAAAGATGGAGGGAAGGAAGCTGGGGCCAACAGATTTTGTTCTTATCCATGTAGAACTATTTGGCTTTTTAAAGATGTCTTAAAAGGTGAAATGCACAAAAGAGAGGCTGCAGTGTAGTAGAGCATTGTAAATCAGCAGAAGAGGAGGAAGGGAGGAGGAAGGGAGTCCAGGGCCAGACCACATGGACTGGCTGGGAGTTTGATCTTGGGATGAGAGATGATGGGGCTTGAAAGAGGTACTGGGGAGATGCAGGAGGGGCACCTCTGTGGGTTTTGCAGCACAGCCTCCAGACCCTGATGGTGAACTGGATGCTGGATGAGGAGCCCATGGACTCCAGGAGTTTTCACCCGAGCAGCTGTGTGAACAAGGGCTCCCTCGCTGATGGGTAGGAGACTGTTAGAGAAACAGGTGTAGGGAGGAAATCAAGAATTCAGACACTGTGTAAGACTCCCGGGGCTGCTGAAACAAAGGATCACGAACTGGGTGGCTTAAAAACAACACAAGTTTATCCTCTTACAGTTCTGGAGCCCAGAATTCCAAAATCAAGGTGTGTGCAGAGCCAGAAACCCTGCAGAGGCTCTAGGAAAGAATCCTTCCTCGCCTCGTCCAGCTGCCGGTGGTGGCCGTCCATCGCCGGCATTCCTCAGCTTGCAGCAGCCTCACTCCCTTCTTCACCTCCAGCCTTCCACGGCCTTCTCCCTGTCTGTCTCATGCCAAAAGCTCCATCTTCTCAGAGGAACAGCAGTCATATCGGATTTAGGGCCCACCCTAACGACCTTATCTTAACTTCATTATATCTGCAAAGACCCTCTTTCCAAATATGTTCACACGCACAGTGCCGGGGTTAGGGCTCCAACATATGTTTTTGGGGAACTCAACCCATAACAGATGTGAATCATGGCAGCATGAATCTGGCAGATGCATTCTACTATATTTTGCTCTTGGAGGCTCACGGAGCCCATTGGGCCCTGAGACATCCTGCAGTCCTCCGCTCAATTGTGCCGTCTCCAGGGCCCCCCAAACATGCCTGATCACTCAGTCCTTCCTTCAACACCCTGTGATCACCTGCAGGAGGAGGGGTGCCGGAGCCTGCGGGACACTGCTGCTGGCATTGTTTGGATGACTCAGAGTTGGTTCCACCAACGCTACGGGAAGCAAGGGGGTGGGCACCTCCTGAGGGAGAGAGAACACAAGGGAAGGGGAGCAGACAAAGGACACTGCTGCTGGCATTGTTTGGATGACTCAGAGTTGGTTCCACCAACGCTATGGGAAGCAAGGGGGTGGGCACCTCCTGAGGGAGAGAGAACACAAGGGAAGGGGAGCAGACA
>NW_007733375.1:61118-72582 GCF_000696425.1 Galeopterus variegatus | reverse complement strand
GGGAAGCAAGGGGGTGGGCACCTCCTGAGGGAGAGAGAACACAAGGGAAGGGGAGCAGACAAAGAATGGGACATTTGGGCACAAATACACACAGAGGGCCATGGGTCTCCCTCTGTATGAGTCTGTTTCTGTTCCAAAATACCTGGAACTGGGTACGTGGTAAGAAAATGAAATTTATTGCTCACAGTTTCTGAGGCTGGGATGTCCAAAGTCCAGGGAACACATGTGGTGACTTCTTCCTTGGTGGTGGCCTCAGTGACACAGGGTATCACATTGTGAGATGCCAGAAGCAGAGAGAGCAGAGAGACTCTCACACGCTCTCCTTTTAAAGCTTTCAGAGCCACACCCCTGACCACCATTATTAATCCATTCACTACTGCAGGGTCCTGCAATCCCATCACCTCTTCAAGGCCCCACCTTTCAGTTACCATAATAGGATTTCCCGCCCTCTTAACAGTCACAGTGGGGGTCAAGCTTCTAACACATAAAACCTGGGGGACACGGTTCAGTTTGTACTGCCCTCCTCAGCCAGGACGAGGCTTGCTTGTTCTTCTGCTCTGTCTCTCTGAAACCAGAAGGCTTTGACCACAACCCAGCCATGGCCACTTTGGGATTTTTACCAATAAATACAACCTTTCTGGGAAACCAGCAAACCCTTAAGAAAAATGCACAAGCCCAAAGCCAGCTGTCTCAGCCTGGCTAAATGGTTCTCCCAAAGAGGGGTCTTTGATGATCAGACACCAGCCCACAAGGCTCGGAAAGAGAGAGACATTTTTGATGAGGTTTCCTCACGCGTTGGGCAATCTGTCACTTCCTTGCTGTGACCTCCCTGTGAATGCTCCCTGGAGCCCATTTCTGTAGATACATAGATCAATAAAGAGATGGACCAGCACCTCTGGTGCAGTCCTGGCTCCTTGAAAGATGTAATGGAACCTTGGAAGAAGAGCCATCAAGCCAAAGAATTAGCCATTTAGCTAATAAGATGGCTTCTTAAAGAGAGGTGTCTGTTTAATGCATCGTCCCCAAATGCATTCCATCTCATCGTTGAAGAACGGATTAGTGTCTCGTGGAGCAACTGCAGGTGCCCCAGGGAGAGTCTTCTAGGGAACACAGGAAGAGCTGCCCTCTCCTCCTGGTGGTGGCTTTACGCCATCAGCTGAGGTGCCCAGTGTCCCTCTGTGGCCATGGCGAGGACGCGATGTGTCAGGAGGGTAAGAGAGGATCAGAAGAACATGGCTGGTTGCTCCCTTAAATCGTGCTACAAGACTTCTAAAGCAATTTTTTAGAAGATAATAAAGTTTGGTGTAAAATTTTGATGGAATAATACCCTCTCCTCAGAATTTTCCTCTGCAACTCTCTCCCAAGAACTTTCTAGCTGTTTCCAGTGCCGATGACTTTCAGATGATGAGATAGTCTCTCGGTAGAAGCTTCATTACCTGCTATTTCAGATATTTTTACATCTGCCTCTGCCTCACCTCAAAGACAGCAAATGTTGCTTGGGTTTTTCCTCCCCTCTTTTGACCGTGCAGCTTTCATCTGGGACTCATATCTTCTGCCCAAAAAGGTGGATAGATGAATGAAAAGTATTTCTTTTCAAAGAAAAGGAAATTAAAATGAACTGCAGACAGGAAGAGTGGTGTGCACAGCCCAGAGTTCACATGCCCCAGGCCACAATGAGCTTGAAGCCCCAGCTGTCCCTTAGCTCCAGGGCTCCCTGTGACCCAAGTGCTGATAGCAAAGAACCCCCCTACCCCCGCCCACCGCCAGAAAGCAGACGTGTTCACAAAGAGCTCTGTCCCCAACTGCCACCCACCAGACACAAATGGTGTTTAACAGCTCCTGAACTTACTGCCAATTGAATAAAAGACCACTATTTTAGGAAATGTCAGTGTTTCTCCAAAAAATAAATAAATAAAAGCCCCTTATTGTGAGCAGCTCTGATTTCAGGCAATCTGCCTGACAGGCCGGAACTCCAGGGGACACACACAGCTTGTTCCAGTAATGACCCGGTCAGGCACACCCAGAATTCTGAGTCGGTCGAATGGGGTGCTCCGAAAGGTCTGGACCCAGCGTGGGAAGCTGGCTCGGCCTGAGCTGGAAACTCGCCTGCTCCGCAGATGCTCTGGTCGGGATGACCTTGGAGGTTTGGTGGCTCTGAACTGAGAAGGGACCCTGGGTTTCTTTCTGCTGTAGCCCTGGCATTTGTGATGCTGGTGAGGATGTGGCCAGCATGGGGGTTGTGGTTAGTGCTCCCACCTGCTGGGGAAGGAACCACCTTGGGCTCACTGTCCAGGGTTCCAGTACACTAGCTTTTTCCAGGTTGAACCAATCCAGCCCCAACACCCAGCTGGAACTGAGCCTTCTACCTAAGGTTGGGACACACTGATATCCCTTGCAGTCCCCTCCTTGGGGTGGGAAGAGACCTGTTTCCTGCACCCCAGCTGCTGGTGGGCACTCTGTCCCAAACAAACCAATCTCCCCACACCCACAGCCCTGCCTCCCCACGCATGTGCCTTGCCTTTCCCAGTGAATGCAATGCCATGCTAGTCCCCAGGGATCCCCAGGAATGCCTGAGGCTACCAGCCACAGAGGTTTTGTCTGGAGCTCTGTCACCCCGTGGGGGTGGTGGAATCAGCTGGACATTACTAAGCATCTGGGAAAAGGCAAGTGTCTGAAATCAGGAAAGAACCTTGGATTTCAGAGGTGAAAACCTTTGCAAACCAGGACTGTGTTTTCCAAAAGTATGATTCAACAAACGTTTTGATGCTGCTTCCCAAGTATGTCAAAAATTCTGGAAAATGGGTCTTGGATTCCTAATTGTGGATCTTTGAGTGTGTGCTAATGTTTGCGGGTTTTGGTAATGGGATAGAATCTTTGAAATTGGCATTGTCCCAGAAAACTTGGGGTCCAGAGCCACAGAGCTGTGGTTCTCACCCCCACCTACCCAGACACACCCCTCATAGAAGGCTTTGCAGTGGTTTGTCTGCTCGCATCCTGAATCTGCAGGAATCAGACATATGGGGGTGACTCGGCTTACCCCACACTGCAACCCCCGAGGCCAGCCAGCTTCCCTGGAGGAATGATTCTGTGATTAGCAGAAGAAAGCTTATTTACCTCTTCCGGCTGTGGGCGATTGTGCTGGGCTCAGGCATCTGTAGCCAGCTGGAAAGAAATATGTTTCCCTTCCCTGGGCAGGAAAGAATCTGGAAGCCTCCCTGTGGGGATGCTGCAGCCCTGTGTTGGATCTGGCTCATACTGGGGATGGGAAGGGGTGAGCCAGGTCTAGGATCTCAAGACATCTTCCTCCTTCAAGGCAGACAGACAGACAGAAAGTTGACAGCAAATGCACCCTCTGGGCTTGGCAGACTCAAATTTAGAGCAGGGGAGATGTTTTCAGAGTCAGGGTCCTGTAGCGGTGGAGGGGTGTGTGTGGGTAGGATATGGCAGAAGAGGGACAGGTTCCCTTGGGGAACATGCAAAAGGCATTGTTTCACCGTGCCCCTGCGCAGGGCTGTGTGAGGGTCAGGGGGAGGTAGCCTTGCTTGAATCTGGCCAAGGAAACACAGTGCTCTGAGCTTGACTTAGCGATGACCCATCGTGCAGAGATAAAGAATGCACCAGAGGCATCCGTTCAATTGTGTCTCCTTTGCTGGTCACAGTGAACAGTCCCTGATAAGGTAATAAGTCTGATGGTGACTCCCTGTATCCTAAGCAGCAACACCTCTCCTCAAAGAGGTCAGACGCCTGGGTTCTCCTGTTTCCTCACCGCAGGGCATGGGAGGGGGACATCCTCAACACCTTACTGGCGAGAGAGTGAACAAGGGTACCTGGCTGTCTTGGTATCCAGGAAAGTCTGGCATCCTGCTGCAAACCCACTGTGTGCGTCAGGCTCCCTTACCATGTTCAAGGGCTGTGGCCAAAGCCCCGAACCTGGGGGGTCAGAGCCCAGGGAGAATTTATTTAAGGGGGTATGTGCCCTCCTTATTGGACAGCCAGTATGATTCGCCCCATGTGCACACAGTCTGCACACATGTATGTGCAAACATGCACACACACATGTGCACACAGACACATGCATGTGCACACACACAAACACACCTGCACACTCCCACACATGTGTGCACACAGAGAGACAGGTAGGCTCGCACCCATGCATACACGTGCGTGTGCGTGCACACACACACACAGAGAGAGCTCATGGTGCTTGGGAACACAAAGGGCCTGGGTTCCCTGACCTTCCCTATTTCCCAGATCACAGGGCTCAGGTAGCACTGAACATTGCCCACTCCAGGTCACTCCAGGTCCCTCAACTCCAGGTTCAAATCCCAGCCTGTCTTCTGCCAGTCATGGGCTCTGGAGCAGGGCGCCTGGCTCTCTAGATTTTTAGCTTCGGGGTTTGTTGTGAGGTGGCCAGGACAGTCAGATGTGACCGTGCGTGTGAAGCACACATCCCCTGACCTGGGAGTCCCCCGTCATTGCTGGCTCTGTTCTCGTACCTCCACCCAGCTAATCAGAGGAGCCTGGCGGGTAAACTATGGAATAAAATGAACAGCCTGTTTGTGAAAATAATATTTATCTCTGTCTTTATTTCTCTTTTGCATAAGTCTTCCAGGTGCCCTCCAAAAATATCTTAGCATNGACATCCTCAACACCTTACTGGCGAGAGAGTGAACAAGGGTACCTGGCTGTCTTGGTATCCCGGCTTTGGAGGGAAAGTCTGGCACCCTGCTGCAAACCCACTGTGTGCGTCAGGCTCCCTTACCATGTTCAAGGGCTGTGGCCAAAGCCCCGCACCCGGGGGGTCAGAGCCCCCAAAGCCCCGAACCTGGGGGGTCAGAGCCCAGGGAGAATTTATTTAAGGGGGTATGTGCCCTCCTTATTGGACAGCCAGTATGATTCGCCCCATGTGCACACAGTCTGCACACATGTATGTGCAAACATGCACACCCACACACGTGTGCACACAGACACACGCATGTGCACACACACCTGCACACTCCCACACATGTGTGCACACAGAGAGACAGGTAGGCTCGCACCCATGCATACACGTGCGTGTGCGTGCACACACACACACACAGAGCTCACGGTGCTTGGGAACACAAAGGGCCTGGGTTCCCTGACCTTCCCTGTTTCCCAGATCACAGGGCTCAGGTAGCACTGAACATTGCCCACTCCAGGTTCCTCAACTCCAGGTTCAAATCCCAGCCTGTCTTCTGCCAGTCATGGGCTCTGGAGCAGGGCGCCTGGCTCTCTAGATTTTTAGCTTCGGGGTTTGTTGTGAGGTGGCCAGGACAGCCAGATGTGACGGTGCGTGTGAAGCACACGTCCCCTGACCTGGGAGTCCCCCGTCACTGCTGGCTCTGTTCTTGTACCTCCACCCAGCTAATCAGAGGAGCCTGGCGGGTAAACTATGGAATAAAATGAACAGCCTGTTTGTGAAAATAATATTTACCTCTGTCTTTATTTCTCTTTTGCATAAGTCTTCCAGGTGCCCTCCAAAAATATCTTAGCATCACGGAGATGGTGTGGCTGGTGGCCCTGTAGAAATAGCACAGAAAGGATGTTATGAGAGTTGTGGCAGGATGGACAGTCAGAGAGGGAGCTGGTCACAGGGACTCCTAGAGAAAGGAGCCTCAAGGCACTCCTGGGCTGTGCCACACCCAGCATCATCCAGAGGACCCAGGCCCCCAATATTCCATTTCAAAAGACAAAATGAAGTTGTCACCTTCTCCCCCTGCATCCATAAAACACCCATGTCCTCTGCCGCCCTTGTGCCAGTTCCAGCACCCCAGATTGCAGCACAGGGTGTACCAATCCTGCTGACAAAGCAGCTCCCTGGAACAGGCGTAACTTGGGGTGAATCCACTCCATGGAGTGGCTCTGATCTGGCTTTGCTTGTGTCTTGGCCATGGGGAGAGAGCAGCTGAGCTCACCAGTGCAAACCTGACCAGGCTAGTCCCCGTATGAGGCAGCTTTAGTTGGACAGCTCGGGTTCACAGGACCTACCAGTCTCTTGGGTTGGTCAATGCCCGGGCAAAGAAAGAGAGATAGAGAGAGGAGATGGGGGAGAGAAGGAGACAGGGAAGGGTGGATGCAGGGAGGGAGGCAGGACTAAAGAAGGAGAAAAGAAAGGAAGGCAGCCCGGGCCCAGCTCTGCCTGACAACGCTGCAGCCAGGTGACAGGTGACCATCTCTCAGGACACACCTGTGCACCCTTCTTGCCCCTAAACTCATCCCGCCCTTGTCGCTCAGTGGCTCCCGTTGACAGAAAGCTCCTTACGAACAGTGAAGCCGCTCCAGTACTAAACAGACCAGCAATCAACTTTAAACGCACTCTTACCACGTTCTACCGTGACCTGGCAGGGGCCCGCCAGTCCCCACAGAAGCCTGATGACTGTGGTGACCGTGGTCATCCCGTCCTCCTGCCAGCACCTCGCTGGGCAGGAGGTGGCCTCTGCACATGTGCCCCCGACTCTCCTGAACGCTTCTCTACAATCGTAATTCTATCATATTAATTGACATGGAGCCGTTTCTGATTTGACACTAATTGAAAATTACTGATTTTCCTTGTGCAGATAACTCTTCATGTCAATTACCAAATGTAGCGTGCGCCTTTCTTTTTTTTAATTAACCACCCTCCACAGCTTCTGTTTAAATCTAGTGGTCTGGTTTATCCTGTCACAGTTATGGTGAATAATGACCAAGATCTCTCCAAAGAATATTTCCACTTTCGTTCAAAAGACTGTGGAAGAGGACTTGGGGAAGGCTTGGGTCTGCACGTCCTCGACCCACCTGGGATGGGCTCCCTGGCTGGGACGGGGTGAGGCGGTGGTCGGGTCAATGCCCCTGCCCTTTGCTTTCTGGGACCCACCCCGGTGCTCCAGGCTGAGCCCTGACCCCTATTTTAGCTCTGTCCTCCTGCAGGGATGCTTCCAAAGGTCTTGCCAACTCTCTGACTTAGATTTTTTGTTTTCTTCCCCTAGTCTTCCCAGAGCCTGTGCTTCAAATGCTGTGCTTACCCAGTCTTGCCGTGTTTTAGACTTAATTGTCTATGCGATTGAGTCCAGTACTAGATTATAGTCTGCCTGAGACCAGAAGCTGTGAGTCCCTCACGATGCCAGTATTGAGATTTAAGCCCCTGGAATGCATTCAGCTGGTGGGTACCGTCTTAGTCTGTTGGGGCTGCTATAACAAAATACCTTACACTGGGTAGTTAGAAACAACAGACATTTATTGCTCATAATTCTGGAGGCTGGGAAGTCCAAGAACAAGGCACCAACAGCCTTAGTGTCTGGTGAGGCCCGGTCCTCATAGACAGGGTCTTCTATGTGTCCCCAAAAGGTAGAAGGGCAAATGGACTCCCTCAAGCCTCTCTTATAAGGACACTAATCTCATTCAAGAGGGCTCCACTCTCATGACCTAATCACCTCCCAAAGGCCCCCACCTCCTAATACCCTCACTGTGGGGTTAGGTTTTAACATATGAATTTGGGGGGAACAGACACACTTGGACCATAGCACGTATGTATCAGTCAGTTATGCTGCATGACAAACCACCCCAGAACATACCGGCTTAAAATAAGCATTTATTTAGCTCACACGTCTATAGGTCAGCTGGGAAGTTCTTTCGAACTGGACAGGACTCGATTGATCTCAGCTGGTCTCACTCATGCATTTGTGGTCAGCAGATGAATCGAGAGGCTAGCTGATCAAAAAGTGTCCCGCCTGGGATGGTTCTCCTCTAGGTGGCTTTGCACATTCCAGAAGGTTAGCCCAGGCTCATTCTCATGGTGGCAGGTTTGCATTTTCTCGACCCCATTGCAACATCCTACACTGACCATTTTTCAGTGGCCATGCAGTCCAGATGCCACCAGGCTCTTCTCTCGTCCATCCCTGTGGGAAGGGCTGTGAGGAACAGAGAGTACACAGGGCGTGCCAATGGCAGGCAGCCTGCTAGGTGTCCACAGGCCTGGCTGTGTTCTACACACAGAGCCCACATCACCCCAAGCACCACCAGCCATGACCTACCCTCCTGGGCTCTGGGCTCTCTGGTGGATTCCACACCCCACTGAAAGCTGGGGTCACATACAGAGCACCCCCATGAAGAGGACAGGGCAGAGAGTAACCGTACTGTGTGTGTGCTCATGTGTGCCTGGGCCCATTACAAAACACCCACATCCAGCTACTGTGGGCTGAACCAAGAAGTGGATTTTTAAAAATTCATGGGCAGTCCATTCTAAGTGTACAGATAATTCAAAGTATGAGAGGAGCCTGTGGGTTTGGGGACCCTGAAATTTAGGACTTACCGCACTGTCAATGTGCACTGTGGCTTTGGTTAAGTCCCTTAACTTCTCTGCTTCTCAGTTATGATTTTCATTTAAGTGGGGACTCTCGGGCTAGCCTGGCAAGGTTGCCATGGTGACCAGAGAAGACTGCAAATATGAATACAAGTGAAAAGAACACAGTGCCGTATAAATGCAGGCCACTGTTACTATTATTACTGTTTGTGCCATGAACCAAGTGGAAATAGTCTCTGTCCAAATTCCTGGGAAGACTAGGACATTCGCCTCCCGCCTTGTAGAGGTGTGTTCCACATTGCCTCAGTGCCTGAGCAGATGCATTCATATTCGTTCACTCACCTTCCTGCATTAAACCATCCCACCAAGCCCCTACGTGCCAGTGCTTTTATGGACACTTGGGACTCAGTCACTTGAAAAAAATACAAAGTCCTTGTATAAATGGAATTTGCATTTGAGTTGGAAAGATTTAAAAAAAGTCATAAACAATGATTTCCGATACTCCTAAGTATTATGAAAGAAACACAGAGGGTGGTATGATACAGAAAAACTATGTGGAGGCCGTCCCCTGTGCAGGTAGGGTGGTCTAGAAGCCCTCTCTAAAAAGGTGACATTTAAGCTCAGTCCCAAAGGATGAGAAGGGGGTAGAAACTAAGGCTCAGAGACACAAAGCCCCCTGCCCCAGGTGACACAGCTGGTTGGTAATGGATACCTGATATCTGCCAGACTTTGACATCCCAGTTCCCAACCACCTTTTCCCAGTTGCCCTTCTGCAGACATGAGGATGCAAATTGGACTTACTCAAACACTGACCACAGGAGTAAAGGCCTTTCCAATTCTCAATCCCTCCACCCGGGAAATGAGGCTTGATTTTGTTACAATCAAGTGATTTGGGGCATCAATTCTCTCTTCCTTGAAAGGTATCACAACAGCATTAACAAGACCATTTACAATACACACCCTATCTCCCCTCTGCCAGCCTCACCACGTAGCCACAGGTCTCTGGGAACAAGAGAAGCAAAGTGCTGTCCATGCCACTGAACGGATGGCCTCCAAAAGCACCCTGAGTCACAGGTGCACGCCACAGTTTCTGAGGAGCTCAGTAAACCCCTCCGCTCGCTCGGGTCAGAATCAACCCATTCAATGAGTTGGTCTTTAAATGCCTGTAAAAGCTGAGGCTGCCTCCCTCCTGATCCCAGGACTCTGTTTACTAAAAGGCTGCAGAGAGTGAACCAAAGCAAGTATCACCAGAGTCCTGCTCCAAGGAGGCTTGCAGCACCTCAGCAAGGAGGCAAGAGCAACGGCCACGCCAGAGACAACCTGAAGTGAACCACAGTAATTGGTGTCTGATGAGAGTATTAGGCAAAACTTTAAGACCAATTTAGCATGATTTTAATATTTCCCACTCATTAGCAATAATGTGGAATGCATTTCCTTTTCTCACCCCAAACTTGAAGTTTTATTTTAATAGTCCTGTGATTTTGGACCAGAGCATTAAAATTAATGATGTTCCAAATGTTCTGGTGTGTGGTAAAGTCTGATCAGTGTTTTTTCCCTTTATAGATCATCAGTAATAGAACACTTTAATGCCCATAATATGAGGGCACTCTCTCCCTCTCCCTCCATCAATGAATAATTTCCATAGTCAGATATGGAACCCCACAAAGAAAGAAGAAGCATATTTCATTAGGCGTGTCAATGCCAGACCCTAAATAATTCAGTCCCCCAGATTAAAATTCTCGATGCTCTCCATGTCCTAATGGGAGATAATGAAATGTCCCCAAATGCTGCCGTCTTAAAATTAACATCCTTTGAAATTCTGAAATCAGTCAATGGCAATGACGGGAACTGGGTCTAACCTGTTATTGATTTGTGCAGCCAAGAAAGGGAAAATGGAGCTTTGCCTGGCCTGGCCTTCAGCCTTGCTGAGTGCTGGCCAGAGCTACTGTTCATTCAGACTTTGTCCTGGGGACTGAAAACACCATCTGGTTAGTCCCCTGCTCGTGAATGACAGGCAGCACTGCAGGGCCTCAAACGCCTGGCTCTGGTTGTCACTTGACTGGCCCTGTCCTGTGCACCCACTTGAAGAAACTGTTCACTCCCAGGGGGTGGCAAGTATGAGCTGAGTCATCTATTGGCCCAGGCTTGGGGTGGCCCTTTTATTGGGAAAACAGTGCACTCTTTCCCTCAGCCACCCCCTATCCTAACCCTCTGTTTTATTTTCCACAGAAGTTATCACCACCTAAAATCATCTTGGTTATTTTGGAGAAGCCTCATGGCCTTTGAGCTCTGTCCTCTGTCCTCTTACAAGCTAATATCATCTGTGCTGTCCACCAAGATGAAAGCTCCATGAGGGTAGAGACCATTTTATTTAATGCTATATCCACGGTGCCTGAAAGAATGCTTAATATACAAGAAATTGAATGGATGGATGGATGGAAGGAAGGATGGATGGATGAATGAGTGAATTGATAGATGAGTAATGGATGAGTGGATGGATGGGTGGGTGGATGTATGTATGTGTGAATGCACGTAAATACAGTGGACGGATAGATGAATGGTAAATGGATGGATAGGTGGATGGATGGAAAAGTGAATGGGCAGATGGAGGGATAGACAGATGGTACCAGATGGATGGATGGACAAATGGATAGATTAATAAGTGGATGAGTGACTGGATGGATAGATGGACGGGCAAATGGATGGATAGATGGGTGGATGGATGGATAGACAGATGGTGCCTGATGGATGGGTTGATAGATAGATGGACAGTAGAGGGATGGAGGGATGGATGGATAGATGGGTGGATGGATGGATGGGCAGATGGTGCCGAGATGGATGAGTTGATAGATAGATGGACAGTGGAGGGATGGAGGGATGGATGAATGGATAGATAAATAAGTGGATGATGGATGGATAGATGGATGTGCAGATGGATGGATAGACAGATGGTGCATGGATGGGTGGATGGATAGATGAATGGATAAAAGGATGGATGGATGGACAGATGGACAGGTGGATGGATGGATGGATGGATGAATAAGTGGATGAATGACTGGATGTATAGATGGGTGGGCAAATGGATGGATGGATGGGTGGATGAATGGATAGACAGATGGTGCTTGATGGATGGGTGGATAGATAGATGGACAGCACAGGGATGGA
>NW_007733375.1:44715-60750 GCF_000696425.1 Galeopterus variegatus | reverse complement strand
GTGCAGATGGATGGATAGACAGATGGTGCATGGATGGGTGGATGGATAGATGAATGGATAAGAGGATGGATGGATGGACAGATGGACGGGTGGATGGATGGATGGATGGATGAATAAGTTGATGAATGACTGGATGTATAGATGGGTGGGCAAATGGATGGATGGATGGGTGGATGGATGGATAGACAGATGGTGCTTGATGGATGGGTGGATAGATAGATGGACAGCACAGGGATGGAGGGATGGATGGATAGATGGGTGGATGGATGGATGGAAGGAAGGATGGATGGATGGATGAATGAGTGAATTGATAGATGAGTAATGGATGAGTGGATGGATGGGTGGATGTATGTATGTGTGAATGCACGTACATACAGTGGATGGATAGATGAATGGTAAATGGATGGATAGATGGATGGATGGAAAAATGAATGGGCAGATGGAGGGATAGACAGATGGTACCAGATGGATGGATAGATGGATGGATGGATGGATAGATGAATAAGTGGATGAATGACTGGATGGATAGATGGGTGGATGGATGGATAGATGGGTGGATGGATGGATGGACAGATGGTGCCTGATGGATGAGTTGATAGATAGATGGACAGTGGGGGAATGGATGGATGGATGAATGGATAGATGAATAAGTGGATGAATGGATGAATGGATGGATAGATGGATGGGCAGATGGATGGATAGACAGATGGTGCATGGATGGGTGGATGGATAGATGAATGGATAAAAGGATTGATGGATGGATAGATGGATGGGTGGATTGATATTGCCTGATGGATGCATTGATTGATAGATGGACAGTGGAGGGATGGAGGGATGAATGGGTGGATGTGTTAATGGGTTGATAGAAAAATACTGCATAGACGGATGAGTGCCTCCTTTGCTGTATTCCTGGCATAGAGAACAATGTCCAGCATGCATTTGTTGACTAAACAAGTGAACCAATCTCAAAATCCAATGACACTGAGAATTCTCCATCTCCATGAGCTTGCTGCTACCCCTGCTCTGGCTGTGAATCTCCCTTCACAGAGTCCCATTGATCTGCTGGCACATGGTGCTTGCACCTAGGATCTTAGACCCTGTGCATGTTCTCTGGCCCCACTGGTGGCAAACTTCTCCCAGGCAAACCTGCTTCCCTTTTGCTTCTCCCCTCAAGTTCATCTGCCCTCGACACACAGTAGGATATCAGCCTACCCTGTAAGTCATGCCTCTGGTAAGAAACCATGTGGACTAACACAAAGGGAATAATAAAGGAGCACCTTGAATAATTCAACAAACAGTCTTGGAATCCAGGCAACTCACACAGACGTTATAGAATGCCTGTTGGCTGAAACTCAGAGGAAACACAGAAAATAGGAAACCACAGAACGTCTCTGCATGAAGATTAAAAAAGCCCGGTGATAAAACAGCCTCATGTATCAGAGTCAGAGTTGAGACGAAATAAGAAAATTCAGCAAGTAAATTGGAATTAGGTCAGAAGGACTGGGGCAGAATCACAGTGGAAATACCCATCCACAAGAAGAAAATTGAAAGACAGCAGTGAGTCGGGGGAAGCAATAGAATGTTCCCTAGGAAACGGGCTCAAAGCCCTCCTGGCCTTACCTCTGGGGAATTTCTGGCTGTTGACATGGTGCAGGATTTGTAGTACAGAGGGAGTCTGTGGCATGGCTCCAAGCAAGGACACTTACAGACAAGGCCCCAGAGTAAAGGATGGCCTGGAAGCCCCAGGACACTCATCTGTGTCGGTGGTGGTGGTGTCCATGCAATCTCCAGAAGGGCTTCCAGACACCCTCTCTGAGGCCCAGGCATTCCCTGCCATGCATGACAGAGGATCAAGTAACCAACTCTGTGAGTCTCTGGGATCCTTGGCGCAGTGAGCCATGGACATCAACATCCCCCTTCCTGTCCTCAGCAGGTGCAGACACCACGCTTCACATGCCCACTTGATCGCAGTCATTCCCAGAATCCAGGCAGCAAGGGGGACCTTTGAAGAGACAGACCTCCGAGCAGGGGAGGAAGCTGCCCTCTCCTTTTCTAGCTACTCAGCCTAAATGTTGAAGCGCCCCAGGCTCAGTCCTGACCACCCTTCCTGGCTGGACACATGTTCTTTCCACATGATCCCACCCAGGCCTCCATGTGAAACAACATGTCCAGGCCACTACCCCCCACCGCAACCCGCAGGCTCAGTGCCAAACCTCAGAACTATGTCCAAACACCTCCTCCCATGGCCACGTGGACACCTGAGAAAAGTTTCTAATCTCACCAGGGCAAAGAGCCCTCTGGTTCCTGCCTGCCAGTGGGTTTCTCCCTGTCTCCCTCACCATGAACTCAGCAGCCCAAGCAGAATCCCTGGGAGTGATCCTGGAGGAGGCTTTCCCCCTCACCATCTCCATATCTGATAAAGGCCTTTGAAGTCCATTGGGATCTGTCCACTTCTTCCCAAGCAAAGCTCCACCCAGGACCCTCCATGAGGACTCTGGCAATAGCTCCCATCTCACAGACTCCGATGAGCCCCCGAGTGGGCTGGGAGGCAGAGTGAGCAACACAGGAGCCCCTGCCCTCAAGACCCCTCTCGCAGCAGGGAGACTAGCCATTAACAAACAATTCAGTCACACGGGGCCATGTGATGACAGTCTCTGCTTCACTGAACTTCAGCCTCCCACACCCTCTCCCAGGCCCATCTGTGCACTTCCTTGTAGAATCCAGGTTTAGCAAAGAAGCCTGTTCAGTCGGTTTAACCAGAAAGCCCCTCCTCGAAATCTGATCACCCTCAGTGTCACAACTCCTGTCCACCCCTGGTCACCTGGCCTGCCTTCAGCAGGAATCCTATTAAGTTGGTTTAGCCAGAACTCCCCCCAGGCTTGCTGTCTCCTCTTGGTAATTTTCCTTCTGCTGACCCTGCTCCTCGGCCGTAAGTTTGCATTGGCCCGTGCTGCAGTCAGAGAGCAGCCCAGTCTCTCGCCCTCAGCGCCCAACCCCAGTGCCGTGCTCCCCACGCCTATCTCACTAGTCCCAAATAACACCTGCTCTACCACCATGCTTCTGCAAGCATCACTAGGTAACTTTTTCTTTAATAGTGACAACAGTCATGAAGAAAGATGTGGTGGGAAAGAGCGGGGCAGGCGAGGAGTGTGGCTGAGGAGCAGGGCAGCCGGCAGGTGAGGCTGACCACAGGCCTGGAGGAGGCTGGAGAAATGTCCTTGGGCCATTGGGAGCACTTGGCTTCTTCTCTGGATGAGAAGGAAGACGCCGGAGGGTTTTGAGACAGGGAGTGGGGTTGCCTGGCTGCTCTGTTAAGACCAGACCCAGAGAGGTGAAAGCGAGGCAGGGAGTCCAGGCAGGAGGCAGAAGAGTAGAAGCTGCTGCAGCCTGGTCCAGTGGGGCACTGGGAGACAGGAGAAGGGCGGACTTGGGGCTCCCAGGCTTGCCCTCGGAGCCCACCCCCCTCAGGAACCGGTTGGGCTACTGAAAATGTGAGTCAGCTCATCCCACCTCTTGGATTGAACCTGTCCGTGGCTTCCCATTGTCCTGAACTTCCAAACTCCTCAGCCAACCCACAGGGCTCACAGTCAGCCCTGCCTCCTCAGTCACTGCCCTGGAATCCATCGAGCCTCCATCGGGGTCTGCCGATGCACCAAGCCCAGCCCTGCCCCGGGGCCTTTGCACGCTCTCCCCTCTGCCTGGAATGCCCCACCGCTGTCCTCACCTGGCTGATTCCTTCCTGGCATTCAGGCCTCGGCTCAGTTCTCCCCTCCTCCGGGGGCTTCCTTCACCTCCACTGCCTCCACCGTCGTGGTACTCATTTTATTTTATTAAAAATATTTGTCACTGCTGAGTATTTTTATTATTGATTTCTTTGTCTGGATGTTCGTTTTCTGCACCATGACCCCCAGTGAAAGCAGAAGCCACACAGGGCACAGATGTTCTCTGGCTGGTGCCTCTTTATCCCCAGCATCTAGAAGAAGACCTAGGTTCCTGGTCGGCACTCGTAAATATTTGTTAAATGAGAAAGCATGAATACATGGCCATTCCTCCAGAGAACAGCACGGGCTCTAAGGGACTGCAAAGGCCTCACGTGGTTTCCATTTGCCAACGTGTCACTTTCTCAACAGCAAGAAGGCCAGATAGCAGGTAAAAGAAAACCAATATCTTCCTACAGGTCACAAACGGAGGAGCGGGCTGCTCCAGAGGGCTCATGCAGGGCATCTGGGCTCACAGTTCCCCTGCAACGATGAAGATGCCGAAATCAAAATAAATTACTGAGGGAAATGCGAGCGTGGCTGCCTGCAACCAGACGGGAGCTGGGTGGGGGAGGGCACCAGTCTCCTCACCTGGCACCTGTCCCCAGCCCGCTGCTCTCCAAAGCTGTCGGAGAAAAATGATGTGGCCACAGAGGAGCCACTGCATTCCACCTGGCCCTCTCTGGGAGCCTTGATAATACACATCTGTCTGGGGGCTGCTCTGGACAGCGTCCATGACAAAGGGTCCCAGGCAGGGAGGACCAGGCTCAAGCTCTGTCATACTGCAGAAAGAGCCCCAAACAAGCACAGCCAGACAGAGGCCCTGACGGCTGCAGGACAGGAAACGGGCTGTGCCGCGGGGGCCTTCGGTGGCTCCTCTCACCAGGCGGTGGAATCATCCGCTTGGGCTGCTGGAACAAGACACCGCACACTGGGGGCTTCAACAGCAGATGGTTATTCTCTCATCCCGGCAACATTGGGGTCGGTGTCTGGAGACCTCTCTCCTCGGTTTGCAGATGGCTGCCTTCTCTCTGTCCTCACGTGGCAGAGAGACAGAGAGAGGGGGAGATCTCTGCTGTCTCTTCCTCTTCTTATAAGATCACCCCTCCTGTCAAATTAGGGCCCCACTTACATGACCTCATTTAACCATTTCCTCCCTAAAGGCCCATTCTCCAAATACAGTAACATTGGGGGCTAGGGCTTCAGCATGAATTTGGCGGGGTGGGGGGAGGGAGGGCAACCTGCACCACCAATGGGCTCTCTGATCCACGTCTATTTATTCTCTAATGGGAAGACATCCCCCCATGTCTAAAGGAAGCCCCTCCTCACATCCAGAAGCAGAGGCCTGAGAAGAGGAAGTCAAAGGAGATGAGGGGCAGGTGATGTTGGTAGGATTTTCTGGAAGGGTTGACAGTGTAGGAAGGAGAAAGGACCCTGAACAGTGACACAGCTTGTGGCTTGGGGCCACTCTGTGCCAGGAGCTGCGAGACCCTGGGGCTGCAGATCTGACCAGGAGACGGCTACACCCCGCGGAACTCACCACCTGCAAGGGACATGGACGACAGGTACCTGTGCAGCCACCTCGGAGACACAGGGGAATCCTGAAAGGTCAGGCTCAAGGCCACGAGAGCCATTGCACGTACTTGGTTCTGTCCCACACCAGTTCATCCAGGAAGAGGAGTCAAGATGCCTCCACAACTTGGCCTGTGTGTCCTCTAAGCCTCCCCGCCCTTCTCTGCTCCAAAGGGCCCCTCGCAGAGCCCTGCCCCCGCTGTCCTTACGTGAGCCCCTGAACGCAGTGCCAAGGAGGCTGGCCGCCCTCCGTGGGAAATGGGAGGCAGGACGCAGCCTCGGGCAGGGCCGGGCCGCGGTCCTGCTGTGTTGCAGGAGAAATTCTGCGGAAAGACCAGGGAGCAGCAGCCTTCCAGTGCTGCCCACCTGCCCGCGCCCAGCGCAGACCGCCCTCCCTCCCATGCGGTCTTCCTCCACCCTCCAGACACCCTCCCAGAGCATGCGTGGACCCCTCTCTAACACAGGAGTGGTCTGCCCAGGTGGGACAGTGGCTGGGCCAGGGCATCCTGAGTCAGCATTGAGGGCAGGGCTATCATCCGCAAGCGGACGCACCTTCCCTTTTCCCAGCATGGTGCACGCTGCAGTCACAGCCCACAGCTGGCTGGGCCTGGGCTGGCAGAGTCCTCTGGGGCATGCGGGTCAGGCTGGTTGGGCACCTGCTTCATCTCTTCTCGTGGAGCAGGGCTGTCAGCTGTCCCAAAAGACCATCACCTCCCCAGGCTCCAGGCTGGAGCCTCTGTGGTGACAGGCGCCAGACTGCCCATGTTGCCCTGCAGGCGCTGTCCACGGTGGCATCACAGCTGTGTGCAGATGCCTGCTGGGCAGCACTGCCCTCACACCTGGAGTGTGCCAGCTCTTCCAAGTGAGGACCCGGCCGCAGGCTTACAAGCCTCCAGACCCACCTTGCTCCATCCTCTGAGACGCCGAAGAAGCTGAGAAGGCAACACACACAGTCCTATCCCAGTCACACCCCCAGGGACCACACCCCACCCTGGTCATTCCCCAGGGACCTCACCTCACCCTGCTAGCCCCCGGGGACCCCACCCCAGGCTGAGTCGGGCGGCTGCTGCGGATGACGAGGCACATCCGCCTTGTGAGCACAACCTCTCTCTGCTCTGCTCCTTCACCGTCACGTGCGTCGTTCCTCGACCTTACTGAGACGTCCAGACCCGGTCCCTCCACTGCCTCCTAACTGGCCCTGTCTTCATTCTCTACTCAACCAGCCTAAATCCCATGGAACTTCACCTTCTTTCCACTAAAACCCAATCCCTTGTGTGTCCATCAGACCCTCCCTGCAAAACTCCATCCCAGGTTGGACCTGCACATCTGCCCTCCCAGTGCCTCGCCAGGGCCAAGCGCAGATCTTCGGAGCCGGGACCCACGTGAGCCCCCTCCCACCCCCCGTGTGGCCCCCCACACCCCTGTGTCCCTGTGCCTTGGACACTCTCTCTCCCATCCCAGCACCAGTTCCAATCTCCTCCAGTCCACCAAGTCTCTTTCTTCAAGCAAGTTGGCCAGGAACACAAAAACCATCTCGAAAACAACCAGACATCCTAGAGGTGGCCAGCTCCCAGGAAACAAGAAGGCTCTAATGAAATAAAGGAAACTTTTCAAAGTGAAAAGAGTTGGAACATAATTTACGTGCAGGTGGTGGACCTTCGACAGGAAAACAATGCCAGGCTAATGATGTAGCCGAGGAGGAACACTGTGCAAATCCCGGTTAGTGGAGCCCCCGTGTCAATCACAGCATTAAGTACACGACTCACAAGCCAATCAGAAATGTGCACACATGCGGTCTTGTCTCTGCTGGCTCTGTCTTTGACAAGGGGAGGCAAAGTTCCAAGATGGAAGCTACTAGTTATTAGAGTTTTGCTGTCCTTTTGGAGGAGGATTGATAAATGTTACTGGTATTCATAAAGCATCAGACACTACAAAGCTTCCCATTATCTGAAGTATCTCAGTTGAATTTCCCATCAAAGCTGTGGCACACGGGGCTGGGTGGCAGTGCCATACTAAGTCAGGGGACGGGCAGTGTGCACAGAGCGGAGTGACGTGTGAGGTCATACAGCTGGTTCATATGGAGGTGAGACAAGCGTGGGAGCGTCCTCTGAAGTCTAAAGTGATCTCTCCAGATGACAATAGTGATGCCAACATCCCCATGGCATCTGACACCTGCTGACCCCCAGGGTTTCTCAACCTTGGCACTATTGACATTTAGGACCAGATCACTCTTCATCATGGGTGCTGTTCTGTGCTTTGTAGGATGTTTAGCAGCACCCCTGGCCCCTACCACTACCAGTGTTTATGTCCCTCTGCCCCTAGCTGTTGTGACAACTGAAAATGTCTCCAGACATGGCCAAATATCCGTGGGGGGGGAGTTGGGGAAAGGGGGTCCCGCCAGGAGAACCACTGCTCTACCATTACCTCCTTTGACCATTGTCTTTCATTGCCAAGTTTGCCAGGCTTCTGGATGGGGCGTCCTCTATGCCCGACTGGTGGCCGGACATGCATGGCCCTTGGAGAGCAGCACCCTGTGGCAGTTCACTGCAGGTCTCCAGATGGCTGCCTAGAGTCAGACCCGCTCTTACTGCCCTCGTGGGCCATTCTGGCTCTTCTGTAGCTAAAAGGCAGAAGAAATTCTGCTGCTCCAATTGTCCCAACATTCACGCTTGCAGGCGTGGCCAATCTGCATCTAATCCACAGGAACCACCAGAGAATGAAATTCCTTGTGGTTCAAATGGATTCCAGAGCTCAGCCTCATTTCTCATGTCAGTGTCTCTGCAAAGCACTTCTGCCAGACCATGAAATGCAGCCACAGTGAGGAGAGGAGCACAGGAGAGGAGTCTGGAGGAGACGCCTGGCCCAGCTCCACTAATCTGGATGTCACAGGGCTGCCACCTGAGCTGGGCACCACTACCCTCCACCCAGACATCCATACCACCTGTAAGTCCTGGTGCCCACCATGCTCCAGGCGCTGAGCCGAGGTCCCAAAATGAACCAGGTGGAGAAACTCCCCTGACCCTGTCCACTCCCAGGTGGCGCCCCAGGCTTCTGAGTGCTCATTTTCAGAGATGGCCAATTTACCTGTTTCTTTGAGTATTTTGTTCCGCCCTTCCCCCACCTAAACTCCCAGCTCTGCAAGATGAGGGACCCTGCCATTAACCCCAACACCTATCACAGTGCATGTGGAGCTCAACCACTACTAATTGAATGAATGAGTGAGTGAATGAGTGAATGGCATCCTGTTCTTTTCCTCACTGAGCTATCGAGTCAGTCTTTCAGGTCTAACAGATTTCTAACATAATTGTTTGAATATCATTATATTAGGGGCTCTGTTGGGAAGAGCAGGACATTGAGCACAGGGGAACCTAACCAGCCTGGGGTCAAAGAGAGGCTTGTCTGAGAGAGGAGCTTTCAAATGGGGCCATGTAGGTAGTGTAGGAGTTTGCTGAAGGAAGCTGCGTTGGGGGATAGGGTGGGGAGAATAGTCCAGGCCAAGAGAACACTTCAAAGAGTTTTGTTCCATCTGAAGAAAGCCGTTGAGAAACTCTGTGCAAGGAGGCTCCTGTGAGATTCAGAAGGATTTGACCACTTGCCCTGGGGAGCTGAGAGCTGGTCCCCACAGGGCTGTCCTCGAGCAAGGCAGCAGAAGAGGAAAGTCAGCACCATCCCCACCCCACCCTGCCCCTACCCCCGCACTTCCCAGGCATCAGCACAAGCAAGTCTCCAAAGCAGCCATGGCAGAAAATCTACTTTCCAAATCACCACCATCAGATCCCGTGAGGACGAGGCAGCTTCTCAGCTTGCTGGTTGATATGTTTCAATCACACCTGCCTCACCTGGCTGCTTTTCCCTGAAACCTTTAAAAGGTGTCAAAGCCTCCACTTCTAACCTATTTAAACACAAGCATGAGCACAGCATTCTCTGTATCAACTCCCAGTGTAACAAGGCACCTGCATGATCTTCAGCACATTTCACTTTCAACGTGGCATGAGTTATCTGAGGATTGATTTGGAAGTGATACCAGCTTCGGGGAAGGGCAGATCAGCCGTGCACAACTGGCCACTGTGTGTTTCTTGCACCCATGGATTCGGTCAACCTTCACTCACTACACAAATATTTGAGAGAGCAAAGAGAGGCTGTGCTCCTGCAGAGCTTAGCATCTCAGTCTGAGCAAAACCAACACAATGTGGAAAAGAGCACATACGGGGGCAAATATAACGAGTGAAGAAAATGCCCAGTT
This sequence comes from Galeopterus variegatus, assembly GCF_000696425.1. Taxonomy (NCBI): domain Eukaryota; kingdom Metazoa; phylum Chordata; class Mammalia; order Dermoptera; family Cynocephalidae; genus Galeopterus; species Galeopterus variegatus. Next base: position 51,177 of record NW_007733375.1, on the reverse strand, counting down.
ATGCTTTTTCAGGTACCACCCGAGGGACAGTAGAGCAGAACCCACTCCAGGAGCCAGAGCAGCTGGGGAACTCTGTCCTTCCAGTTGTCTGCTCCGTTTAGACTCTCCCTTATTATTCATACATTGAGTGTCTTCTGCTGGTTAAAAATGAAGGCTAAGCTTAAAAACAGTGTTATAACTTATGGTACTGGTTATAGCAGTCAGGGGCTAGAAGAGGGTCAGGTACCCAAGTATTAATAGCACAGTATTAATCCTAGATTCTGAACCCAACAAAGGATTACTTTTTACTCATGTAAAATGCACTGCTCTTTGAGTAGCCCTCTTCCTTCACAAGGCTCACTCATCCAAACACATGGCTTCCCGGTGGCCACAGAAATGACAGAAAGAGTTGGAGGGTCAAACAGCATTTGTATTGCCTCAGCTCAGAAGTGACACACCTCCCAGTCCACAAGTTAGTACTACTCACATGACCCCACCTAATTCCAAGGGACCAGGAAGGTGGTCTTCCCTGTATAGTAGAGGAGCACAGGACATGGTTAACACCACTAATGACCAACACAGTATCTGTCAGCTGAATCGTGGAGCTAGCATGCACATGAAAATAGACATCAGTTACCTACCTACTGCTGCATAACAAACTACCCCCAAATTTGGTTATTTAAAACAACAACCATTTCTTAAACTTATGATTTTGCAGGTCAGCAATTTAGGCTGGGCTCAGCAAGGCAGTTCTTCTGGTTTTGCCTTGGTTCACTCAAGCATCTGCAGGTGGCTGCAGATCAGCTGGGTGGCTCTGACTCTGGTGTTGGCTGACTGTTGGCTATTACTACTGGTTAAATGTGTCCCCCAGAAGTTCATGTATTGGAAGCTTAACCTCCATTGTAACAAGGTCAGGAGGGTGGAAATCCTATTATAGTATTTGAAAGGTGGGGCCTTTAAAAGGTGATCAGATTGTGAAGATGGTGCCCTAGCAAGTGGATTGATCCATTCATGGAGGACTGGGTGTGGTTCTGATGGCTTTATAAGGACAGCAAGTAAGAAAGTTCTCTCTTGTTCAGCCCATTCTCTCTTCACACAATTCCCTGCATCACTGTCCAGTCATGACCAAGAAGGCCTTCACCAGATGCCCCCCCTGGAGCATGGACTTCCCAGCCTCTGAAACTATAAGAAATAAGTTTCATTTCTTTATGAATCACCCAGTTTCAGGTGTTCTGTTATAAGCAACGGAAATAAACTAATAGAGCTATGGTGACAGTGAGGGCTGGGCCACTTGTCTCCATGCTCCCACAGCCTAACCCAGGCTTGTTCTCATGGTGAAGACAAAAATCTGAGAGGGAGAGCAGAAACACACAAGGTCCCTTTAGGCCTAGGCTCAGAAGAGGCACACCCTCACTTCTACCACATTCCATTGGCCAAAAGCAAGTCGCAAGTCCAGCTCAGATTTGTAGACTCCACCTGCTGATAGGAGAGGTACAAAGTCACATTGCAAGGTGCCTGGACATGGGCAGGGCAGTCATGGGCCTGTCAATGCAATCTTTTGCAGCATAGAGTCCTAATATAGCCCTCCATGATCAGGGTACCATGGGCTGCTCAGGACGGCTGAAGCACAACTCTGCCAGGTAAAGTCTGCAGTGAAATCAAGACTGGAGAGTTCTTAGGCTGTGACAATTCAGGGATGGCCCATGTGCTTCACTAATTCATTTATTTTTCACCTGCATTGTCCCCTCCCCTGCAAGGCTCCCCCCATCACCATCACTGATTGCCACCTGATGGTCTGCTTGAAACCATCTCTCCTTTTTTTACCCGTTTGACGCAATAAAACCCAAGACTGCTTCTATTGGCTCTGAACAACCATGGGTCATTCTCTTAGAAATGGTCACCAGGAAAATGCAGGTGTCACCTGTCTCTCTCGTAAAGCCAAAGTCACCGTTTTCAGCACTAACCTTAAAAGCCAGAAGTGACTCTAGAAACTCCATTATCCAATTGTGTTTCTTTACAAAGAAGGAAACTGAGCCCTTGAGAGAAGAACTAGCCCTCCAAAGGTCACACAGAAGCCTACTCCTGGATCTTCTGTCTCACTACCCACAGCTCTTTCCAGAACCCTGCTGGGCCAAGGAAGAACTAACCTGGTGTGAGTCTGACATCGTGGATATGAATCCCCCCCAGCTGGCCCCATTGCTCCGAGCCGAGCATCACTTCAGTATGAGCCATCTGCAAGCTGTTCGCCCTTTCTTCCTGCACCAGAACTTGTCATTCTGCTCATGCTGATGTTCAAAACCACAGGCTCTGACCAGCTCTGATTGGCAGGCTGGAGATGAGCCATGAACAAGCAGCCTGTCTGGTCCTGGCCCACACGGCCCAGCAGCCAGGCAGCGGGTGGTCAGGTCAAAGCCTCTCAACCTTCTGTCTGTGCAAAGCTGAAACTCAGCCAGGGTTGGTTCAGGCTCACACCAAGGAGGGCAGACTCCATGCAAGGGGATACTGGCTCAGAGAGGTGTGGAGTCCAACTGTACCTCCAACCAAAAGTCCTTGTTTCCTGGGCATCTATGCCTCTGGGCAGTACTCCAGGCATTATAATGCTGAGTGGTACCCCCAGCATTCAAGGCATCTATAATGCTGACCAGACCCCTGGTATCTAGGGTACTTGTGACAATGCTGTGTACCACAGTTTCTGTGTCTGCCTCCCCACTGGGCTGCAAGCTCACTGACCACAGAACCCGTGGGGACTCCCCTGTACCACCACTGCCTAGCACCATGCTTGCCCTGTGGTGGATGCACAAGGAAGGTGCATCGAGGAAGCAGATGCATGATGCCTGATGAGACGGGAGCTGGTCAGATAAGCTGTGGATTTTGCATCCTTGGCCCAGTGTTTTTGTCCAGCTTTTTCTACTGTGTCTGGGAAGCATGGGCAGGTGGAGCTGAGGCTTGAGCTGGGGTTGCCCGAGGGTCCCAGGACACCACTGGACTGGGGTCACTGAGAGGCCAGCCACACCCTGGGACACAGGGCCCCAGCCCTGGCCCCATGGGCCCCAGAGTAGGCATCAACTTATAGTCAGGCAGATGGACGGACAGTTACAGCATATGCCTTTGGGCGGCATCTGACTCCCAAGAAAGGTCTTATGTCCTCCATCTAGCACTGACCAATGCCCGGTGTGGGTGGTGTCAGACTACTGGCCCTCACTGTTGCTCTTGCCACTGTGACCAGCAGAAGTAGTCCTCTCTTTGAGCAGAGTTAAGTTTGAAGATACATCTCTGGAGCCTCTCCGGCCGAGCATCTGCTGGACCGGGTGTCCCTCCCCTCTTGCTTCATCCCCATGGTGGTCTGTACCGGCAGGAGCTGTTGATTCCCCGTCGTATCGAAGGGAAAACTGGGGCTCAGAGGGGTCAAATTACTCAACAAAAGTCAACCTGCCCTAAAATTTAGAGGCTTTAAACTGTCATGGTCTATTAGCTCATGATTCTTGGCTTGGCCCACTTGGCCTTTGTCAATCTTCCGATACAAGTAAATGGCCAAGCAGGGACTCCAACCACTGACCCCAAAGCCTGTGCCCCTCTCCCTACACTGCCTGCCTCCCGTCCTGCACTTCAGACCTGAAAGAGCCTTACCCCACCCAATCCTTCTCTAACTGAGGACTGTGGCCCAAAGAAATAAAGCAATGCACAGGGCGTCTTGAGTTTGTAACTAAACGCAGTGTCCTTCCCCTGGTCACGGCACCTTTATTCATCAGCATCTGACCCCAAGCAGCCTTCTGTGCCCTGACAGGGCCATCACCTTCCCCAGCTTCAGGGAGACCCAGGAGCCAGGGCCAGGGCCCGCAGGACCTGGTGTGAGGACGGCAGCTCCCAGACCACCCGTCTCCCCCGTCGCCCCAGCACCACGGCGGACCCATGCAGAGACGGGACACCCGCGGTGAGCAGGACCGGGCGGCAGGAGAGGAGGGAGAATCCCAGCACATGCGACAGTATCAGACAGAGCTCAGAGCCTGAAAGGAGCGCCAGCAAGAGTGTCTGTGACTCTGGATAAAATGCTTCATGGGCTCTTTGGTCATAGGACATTTCCGTGTGAGTCAGAAGTAACTCTTCTTCCTTAGAGTCCCCCCAGGGGAGCTGCCTGCTTCCCTGTCTCCTCCCAGAAGCTGGCCCTAGAAAGGCTGAGAAACCCTCCATCAGCCCCCTCCATTCCAGGGCCCCTTAGCCCCCGCGGTGGGACTGGTCATCCATCTGGGTCAAAGTTACAGGTGAGCCCGCAACACGTGCTCTGTGTGCCAGCTCTCATGTCCCTGGCTGCTCTCTCCTCTGGCCACCTGTCACCTGCCTTCCTCCATGGCTACAGTCCCCTAGGGAAGACAGCAAGCTCCCATTCATCCTCATCCTTCTTAATTCTTACGGCTGCACGATGACTCTCTCTCCTGCACAAGAGGGCCCACCTATGAGGCATTTCCGCTTCTGCAGGGCTTTCCATTACTCGACGCATCACCCGCATGTGTGTTGCATGTGCCTCACCTAAGGAACTGCATGTGCACCAGATGCGGGTCCAGCAGGAGCGATGTCTCTTCTGTTTGCTACATGCCAAATTCTCTGAGTTTAACTTCAGAATCTAAAGTGCCTGCATCTTTGAAGATTAGTTCTGGAGATGGGTTTGAAATAAAACCCGCCCTTTTTCCCATGCATTAAAAAAGTGAGCCATGCAGCAAGATGCCCGTGGGAGCCCAGACCCTAAAACACCTGCCAATTTTGTCCACAAAGCAGGAGAAGGTTGGGATGGAAATACAGAGGTTGGTTTCACGTGATAGTTGATTTCTCAAGCGTTAGGAAGTTCAGTGCTGTGTCCCGTGCAAGCGGACGGTGTTTCCTGCCTGGTGATGGGCAGACCAGGCCCCTTCCCTCCTGTGGCTCCACATCCTCGGGGACCTTAGAGCCCTCTGTCCTCAGCCTGGGGAAGAATGAAGAGACTGGGAAAGCCCTACACCGTTTGTTAAAGCCGAGTCTTGGAAGTCAGGAGCATCCTGCTCAAGGTCAGCTGGTGAGGACTAGTTCCAGCCACAAGGGAGGCAGCAGCAGCTACAGAAGCATCTTCAGAGAAGGCAGCCACGTCCAGGGCCAATTCAGCTCCAGGGAAGGGGAGAGGGGAGCGTGCATTTTTGCAGCCTCTGCCACAGAGCGCTACCCATAAATCTAGCTTACAATACCAAGTAGGAATGCAGCCCAGGATCTTCACGCTGCAACCAGAGGCCTTGTCTCCTGAGTCATCAGAACTAGACCTGGGGCCATCCACTGACCGGGTGCTGCCCAGAGCCGACCCATCTGCCTGCACAGGAGGGCCCGCTATGCAGTTCTTCCCCCAGGCCCTGCCTCTGTGACAATCCTGTCCCACCCATGGTTCCCCAGGCTGGTTCATAAACGCAGCACGACAAGCCGACAAGTGGCACCTGCCACCCTCTGAAGGGCTTTCTAGATTTGCACTCACTAACCTCACGCAGGAGACAGGCTGCCGACATCCAGCCCTCGGTTACCTGATTGGGTTTCAGGACAAATCCGAGTGACCCAGCTGCTTCTCTTTCTCTCCCTCCTGCTGGCCTTGCGTCCTCCTTGTCTTCCTGCTGCCTTGTACTTTTTTTCTACTTGTCATACAAAATATCTCATTTTCCCAAAATATCCAGCACCATACGGAAAGTCTGAGAGACGCNTTTATTCATCAGCATCTGACCCCAAGCAGCCTTCTGTGCCCTGACAGGGCCATCACCTTCCGCAGCTTCAGGGAGACCCAGGAGCCAGGGCCAGGGCCCGCAGGACCTGGTGTGAGGACGGCAGCTCCCAGACCACCTGTCTCCCCCGTCGCCCCAGCACCGCGGTGGACCCATGCAGAGACGGGATACCCTCAGTGAGCAGGACCGGGCGGCAGGAGAGGAGGGAGAATCCCAGCACATGCGACAGTATCAGACAGAGCTCAGAGCCTGAAAGGAGTGCCAGGAAGAGTGTCTGTGACTCTGGATAAAATGCTTCATGGGCTCTTTAGTCATAGGACATTTCCGTGCGAGTCAGAAGTAACTCTTCTTCCTTAGAGTCCCCCCAGGGGAGCTGCCTGCTTCCCTGTCTCCTCCCAGAAGCTGGCCCTAGAAAGGCTGAGAAACCCTCCATCAGCCCCCTCCATTCCAGGGCCCCTTAGCCCCCGCGGTGGGACTGGTCATCCATCTGGGTCAAAGTTACAGGTGAGCCCGCAACACGTGCTCTGTGTGCCAGCTCTCATGTCCCTGGCTGCTCTCTCCTCTGGCCACCTGTCACCTGCCTTCCTCCATGGCTACAGTCCCCTAGGGAAGACAGCAAGCTCCCATTCATCCTCATCCTTCTTAATTCTTACGGCTGCACGATGACTCTCTCTCCTGCACAAGAGGGCCCACCTATGAGGCATTTCCGCTTCTGCAGGGCTTTCCATTACTCGACGCATCACCCGCATGTGTGTTG
>NW_007733375.1:41361-43412 GCF_000696425.1 Galeopterus variegatus | reverse complement strand
CGGGTTTCAGGACAAATCTGAGTGACCCAGCTGCTTCTCTTTCTCTCCCTCCTGCTGGCCTTGCGTCCTCCTTGTCTTCCTGCTGCCTTGTACTTTTTTTCTACTCGTCATACAAAATATCTCATTTTCCCAAAATATCCAGCACCATACGGAAAGTCTGAGAGACGCATCCTCGGGGAGCAGATTTCTGCACTGTGGTCGTGTTCCTGGCCGGAGCGTCTCAGTCCCCTCCTTCCCTGGGGCAGACGGGCTCCAGCAACTTGTCCCCTCCCCCTTCTCACCCACTTACCTGCACGGCGGAAACTTCTGGCGGGGTTGGGAGAGAGGAACAGGTGGCCAAAATTAGAGACTGGGTTGGGGACTCGGCACCCAAGTTTTTCTTTTGTTCAACAAGTTTTTTTTCTTTACTTAAGCAATAATTGTGTGTCAAATAAAGTTTTTAGAATGCAGAAAAGTAGGTTACAGAATGAAAAACAAACATGAACTGTAATCCCACCATTAACATTTTGATATATTTCCCCCTTGTCTCTTTGCTGGGTGTCATTGTGTTTTACCTTACCAGGAATCACAATGGGGGAGAATTTCATGGCACGTTTCACTCTGTGGTGTGTGGTAAGCATGTTGCGTGCTACGTTCATCCTCGGCAGCTCCATTGTGAACGATTTCATAATATCCCATGGAGTGGGATTCTATGACTTACTCAGCCGCTTCAGTCCGGGTTCCATAAGGAAAACAGCAGCCGCTCCAGGTGTTTTAGCAGGAAGGTTTTAATGCAGGGGATTCAGGTTTAAAATAAATGTTAAAGGATCTGAGAGAGTAAAGGTTGGGGAGACCACCGTCCCTCTCGGCTGCCTGCAGCACCCATGTGGGTGATTTGTGGGGGCTTGCTCAGAAGCCCTGGCAAACCTCCCATTCAGTGCCTTCCACATCTCACGTGGGCACTTCTCCTGGGCAGACGCTAACCCGGGACCATGCGAGGAGGGGACCCAGGAATGCAGCTCCAGGCTCCTCCCCACAGGGCAGAGGAGTGTGTAGGTAGAGTGTGCTGTCCAGCTGACCACAGATCCTCCTGCACGTGACCCATCCTCTACTGTTGGACTTTCAGAGCGTTTCTTAATTTTCACTGAATTTATCTCCTCCCCCAGTGCCATGGGGTATATTTCTCTGGGGGTGCGGGGGTCCTGCTTTCCTTGGTGACTTTCATATCCCTGGAAAAGCTGGACTCCTTGCTTGGGTTTAAGGCTCGCATGCCTCCTTACCAAGGAGGTGCCCCCAGAGAAGCCCCTGCTTTCTCTGGTTCTCAGAGAACCAGCACTGTTGCTCCTGGTCTAGGTGGATGCTCAGCAGGTGGATTCTTAGCAGCTCGGTCCCAGGAGCACCCAAGTGGCTGGTCCAAGGGCCCAGCAGCGTGAACAGCCCCTACTCGCCTCCTTTATCACTTCCCATAGCCCATGGGAAGACCATCTGAGGTCTGAGGAAGGACATCCTCACACGATGGCAGCACAGGAGACACACTCACATGTCCTGTGTGCCACCACCTGGCTCCAGCAGTCCCTTGGGCTGGAGATGTGCAGGGATCGTGGTGAATGAAGCAAACTCACTGACCGATCACTGGTCTGCAAAGGCTCACAGAAGCGCATTGTATGGGCTCTTCATTCCACTGTCTGAGCACATGGTAGGGAGGAAATGGAGTCTGGAGGTGAAGGAGAGGACAAAGGCTAACCATGGCCAGGCAGGTCTGCAGCACAGGTCACACGGTGTCCTTCCACAAGGCACTGGCCTCACGGCTCCATCCACCTTCGAAGGCTGTGCTCTGTGCTGAGAATTAAATCAAAGCTCAAGACTCCACGGCTCTCCATGCTGGCCCCTGCCCAGCTCACCCACCTTGTCTCCCACCCCTTTCCCTTCAGATCTACCTGCTCTGGCATGTCCCCAGTGCTGCAGACCCGTGGACTTGTTGCTGCTGCCTCCTGTGGATGCTCCTGCTCCAGCCTGGACTACCTTCCACCAGTCACTTTGTCTCTGTCCTCAGCATTAGCAAAGCTCTCAGC
>NW_007733375.1:40037-40349 GCF_000696425.1 Galeopterus variegatus | reverse complement strand
GTAGCCTACACAAGATGTTTGATCCCTAACGTAAGAGGTGCAAGAAGTGTTAGGTCCCTGGAACTGAGAATCCGACTTTTAGAAAGCGAACAATTGTGACCATCTTCCTAGGCCAGATACCAACCTTAACCCTATAAAAGAAGACATCCAACTGCCTCTCGACACTGACACCATTTCTCAGCTCAGCCTGACAGGTCCGCTTGCTGCTTGCTAATAAAATCTTCTTTTCTTTCTTTACCTGGTTAGCGTCTCCTTCTTTGGTGACCTTACAAGAATTATTTAGGGTTCTGCTTCCTGGGGTAAGCTTGATGC
>NW_007733375.1:35844-39628 GCF_000696425.1 Galeopterus variegatus | reverse complement strand
CCTTCTTTGGTGACCTTACAAGAATTATTTAGGGTTCTGCTTCCTGGGGTAAGCTTGATGCACCCAAGTATTGATAGAATGATTTATCCACGGGTATGGGGTGAATTGTGTCCCCCACCAAAATATTCATGTTTTGAAGTCCTAACCCCCCAGTACCTCAAAATGAGACCTTGTTTGGAAATAGAGTCATTGCAGATGTGGTTATTTAAAACGAGGCTGCACTGGAGTAGGCTGCCCTCACAGGGAGAAGGCCGTGTGAACATAAAGGCAGAGATGGGGTGATATGTCCCATTGCTGGGCTCTCCACGGTTGCCCCCCACCTGCCTCCCCAGCAATGTGGAGATGTGGGAGTGGCAGCCTGAAACCCATTCCAGCCACTGGGCCCAGGGTAGGGGTGAGCAGAAAGCTGGGCTTGGTCTCTGAGGGGGAGCTGGGCTCACCCAGAGGGCCAGCCTTGGAAGTCACGCCAGGTCCTCAGCCCATTGCCCTCAATCTACATTATCCCCAGCAGAGAGAGACAGGCTGCCTCCCAGACTGTGGACAGAGCCGCTGCCTCCTGAAACCTCACCCATTTCCTGCACAGACTGCTTAGGCAGCACATCTCCAGCAATTATCCCTGACACGTGCATGGATGCAGCTTTCATCCTAGCTAAAAGTGACCATCTGGCATGAGTGGGGCTTTTCTTTAGGCCAGATCCATCCCAAAGAGTTGTAATCATGTCTCCAAAAGGAGGTCCTGAAGATTTGAGAAGAAATAGGGCATTTGTACTATGAGGCCTGGACATGATATTAAGAGGGTTTTTTCCAGCTAGAGGGATGGGCTGGGGGTAGCCATGGCTAGAGGTGGTGAGCCTTTTTTTCCAAGAGGGTTGTACAAACTCCTGCTCTGAGTCAAGAGTCTGGACAGTATAAACAAGCATCCCCAGCAATGCCAGAGCCCTGACTATTATTCCTTCCAATTTTATGGGAAACCAGCTTCCTACACGAGCAGGGGTGGAGGTTAGGAGACACAAATGTGTTTAACATGAGAAGCAGCAAAGCCGCACCCAGCATGTAATAAGCACTCTTAATCGTGACTTACACAACACCAACATCTCCCCCACCCTCAGAGCTCAGCTGAGTCCACCCCAAGTGAACCCCTCCTGGATGCCTGCCAGGAATGTCCTCTCTCCCCCTGCACTCTTTGCCCTCACCTTTGTACACCCTATGCCCCCCTCATTCCACCTTTAAACCATCAGCAACAGGATGATGACAATGACAATGACGAGAATAACAATATTCAGCCCATCCACGAATATTGACTGAGGGCTTGATTAGCACCAGGCTCCACTCTAAGCCCAAGGACACAGCAAGGGATGGGACAGACATGCTTCCTTATGCTCCCATAGCTGACATTCTACTAATAGAGATAGTAATAATAGCAGCTGGCTTTGTGGAGTTCTTGCTATGTGCTGTGCATTGTATTTACAGGTACCTTACATGTGTGATCTCAGCTAATTCTGAAAACCACCTGATGAGGTAAGGGTACTATTATCACCCCCTTTTTACAAATGAGGAAGTTGACACACAGAAAGGTTAGGAAATTGGCCCAAGGTCACACACCAGAGACAGCTGGGAGAGAAAAGGCTGGGACCTTAACTAACTGTTAAGTTGCCTTTGCTACCAGTTGGTACCTTCTCATTGGCCTCTACCTGGCCTTCACAGGGAGATGCTTTGGGCATGATTATGGAATACACATCAGCCCTCACCCTTGCTATGGTTTTGGTGTCTGTCAGTGCCCAGGGCAGGCACAGCCCCTCCCAAGGGAAGCACGCTCTACCTGGCCTTCACAGGGAGATGCTTTGGGCATGATTATGGAATACACATCAGCCCTCAACTTGCTATGGTTTTGGTGTCTGTCAGTGCCCAGGGCAGGCACAGCCCCTCCCAAGGGAAGCACATGTACAGCCCAGTGCCTCCCCATCCAAAGATGAGCGCTCAGGCTGAGGCTGGGTTGCAGATCTGGAGGAAGCTGGCATTTGAGCTACACCAGAGATTCATGCTCCATAAGCATTTTCCACATTCCCTCCAAGGAGCTCATACAGACACTTGGGTTGATAAACCTGAAAAATCTCTAGGAAGCATCTAATTAATGTATTCTTCCCAAGTAGAGTGTTTTAGTAATTGCTGTTCAAGCAATAGAAAAGTTGAGAAAGCTTTTACTGCAAGTGCTGCAGGGAGAGATAGAGATCCAGGCGGCTGCTTCTGCCCGGCACTGGCTCTCTCTCCCTCAACCTATTGACATCCATTAGCATTCTTCCAGCTATAAAAAAAAAAAAAAATGCATCTTATTCTAGCGCTCTTCATAGGCAGGAAGCTGGGCATTGAATTACGGAGCCTGAGTAATTGCCCACAGTCATTGTGATGGAAAGGGCAGAAATTGCAATGAGTCACAGGGTGTTGGAAAGGCAACTGTTCGGCAACGATAATTCTGTAGGGATAATTTCATTAATGGAAGTGGGAGACAAGGCTTGTGCCAGTGAATACTGTGTATGTATATATAAATACCCGCGGACATACGTCTAGTGCTTAAAAACGGCCGCATGTAAATGGGTGTGTAAATGTAATGTCTGCCTTCTTAATGAATGCCCAAGCACTGAATGGTAAAGCACCATTCAGAAGTGATTTGTGATAATCACACGGGGGAGAAATCCTTTAACTGAAAGGAAATGGGAACAGGGATGTTTCAAGCGTGGAAGTAAAAAGCTTCTATTTGATTTGGGGCCACAAAGGATTCAAAAGACATCAAAGCATTGACAGACCGAATAGCTTTCACCAAAGGAAGAACTTCCCCGCTCTGGAATTTAGCACATGAAACAAACCAAGCACAAATCCTCTCGCCTGGAAAAGGTTATTGAGGGACAACGCTGGGTGCCAGTGGGACTGAAAGAGAAGCTCAAGTACTGCTCTGCCTGCCCAGGCTCCCCTCGGGTTAGATCCCAGGCTTCTAGACCTCAACATCCTTCTGTTTTGCAAAATGAACTGAGTCCTGTGCTTTGAATGAAGGTGACTGCTCTGTGATGCCACATCCAACGTCCTGGGACCAAACATCTGATTGGACATTTATTTTTGGATTAAGCCCTTGTCCACCTGGACACTCTCTTCCCCCTCTCCGCAGCTGTGCCCCACCTTCCCCCATGCTCTGTCCTCTGCTCCCAGCCAGCACAAACAACAAAGCGTAGAAAATGACCATGTCCCTTGCAGTGTGAGCCTCCAGAATTAGCGTCTGGGCAGCATTTTCATTGCACCATGACAGATTTTATGTTTGCCTGGGAGCTAGCTCTAGAGAAAGCCCAGCTTAGAGATAGAGAGGCACCTTTCTCCATGAACTGCACAGGTTTTTATTTCATTTAATGTTTTAAAAATGAGATCAACTCCACATAGCATAAAATTAGCAATGAACCATTTTTTATTTATTTATTTATTTATTTATTTAATTTTTATTTTGTTGATATACAATGTGGTTGATTATTGTGGCCCATCACCAAAACCTCCCTCCCTCCTCCCTCTCCCCCTTCCCACCCAACAATGTCCTTTCCGTTCGCTTGTTGTAACAACTTCAAAGGATTGTAGTTGTTATGTCTTCTTCCCCCAACTCCCGGTTATTTTTTGTGTGTGAGTGAATTTATTTATTTATTTTTAGGTGGGACTGCAAAATGGTGCAGCCTTTATGGAAAATGGTATGTCCTCAAACAATTGCAGATAGATCTGCCATATGACCCAGCTATCCCACTGCTGGGAATAT
>NW_007733375.1:27365-34863 GCF_000696425.1 Galeopterus variegatus | reverse complement strand
ACTTATTGGCAAAGAACCATTTTTAAATGTGTGATCCAGTGGCATTTAGTGCATCCACCGTGCTGTGCAACCACTACCTCCGTCTCATCCCAACACATTTGTATTATCCCAAAAGGAAACCCCATATCTAGGAAGCAGTCCCTCCTAACTCCCTCTAATCCACTTTTTGTCTCTATGGGTTTACTTATTCCAGATGACTCACATAAATGGCATCATACAATATGTGGTCTTTTTCAGTCACCATAATGTTACTGAAGTTCATTTATGTCACGGCAGGTGTCAGCACTTCATTTTTTGCAGCTACACAGTATCCCACGGTGTGGACATACCACATTTTGTCTGTCCACTCATCCATTTATTTACTTGGGCTGCTCTCACCTTTTGGCCACTGTGAATAATGCTGCTATGACACGTATGTACAAGAACGCGTTTGAGTCTCTGCTTTCAGTTCTTTTAGGTACTTGCCCAGAAGCGGAATGGCTGGGTCTTTTGGTAATTCCGTGTTTGACTTTTTGGGCTTAATGGGCTTTGCATCCCTGCCCTCCCCCTCAGTTTACTGCTGGTTTTTCTGTCCCCTTCTCCCATCCTGGTTCTGGCATATTCCAAATGTTCCCCGCACACTTCATAGCTACACTCTGAGTTCAGGGGACATCCCACTAGCCACACCTGGTTGCAGGACATTCCATCTGACATATACCTGTCGGCCCCAGCTCAGGTTGTCCTGCTGGATCTCAGGTTTGTGCAATGTCAATATGTAGCCAAAAGAAAGCAGGTGGGGACAGCCGGATCCCCACTTGCTACTGATGAGCTGACCATGCTGGATCCAGCTGGATCCACGCTGGACCTACCTCTCAGCTTGCTGGGCCTGGGGGTCCTCCCCATCCCCTTTAGCAGGTAAGGAGACAAGGTGTTTGAGTAAAAACCACACACCTGCCACCTATATATTGAGGTCATTGCGAATGGTGAACACATGTCAGGGTTTTCCAGGCCCTTCCACGTCCCATCCACTTCAGGAGGCACTGGCTGAACTGTGGCCAAGACCCACAAGAAAGCTCCAAGCCCTGAGCCTGGTAGCCAGCCCACCTTTCTTCATCCTGACCTACAGGCTCTGGTCCCTCGGTTCTGCTCTGTACCGAGGTTCCCACAGCCCTCTGCAAGGTCCTGGGATCCTGCCCCTCTCCCTGCTTAATCTGCAGGCTGAAGACCAGATTCACCTGACACCTGAGCAGCCGGGACCCCCCACCCTTTCTGTTTGGAAGGAATCTTTGTTTCAGCATGAAGCAAAACAGGTGCCTAAAACTGTTGTCCTCTTGAGATTCCCTGTCTGTAGGAAAGAGAAATGAAGGTCTTCCGTCTCTCCTATCCTACAGTCTGAGGATTCTGTCACTGCAGTTCCTGCTCAGGACATGTCTGCGATGTGGGCCTGTTCATCTCGTTCTAGCAAGGAAGGTTATTTCCCTGGCATCTGTGCCGGAAAACCGAGGCTTCTCCCAGTGGCAAAAAAGAAAAACAAAACTTTTCAGGAGGGAATAATGAGAAATAATAAAAACAGATTAGCAACTTGTGAATTATCCTAAGGAAAAATGTCCTATTAAGAAAAAAATGATGAGCCCATGCTACAGGAGGAAGAAAAACACTACACGGCCAAGGAGAAGAATGGGATCTATCGCACTGAAATGACAGTATTGTCCCATCCCGAACTAACAGGTTCTGTTTCCTGACAATACACTGAAGATATCATTTATTAAGCTCATTATCCTGCAGACCGCAGTGAGTCACATCCCCAACGCTGCCGCATTTATGAAAGACAGTTATAGTCATTTGCAAGATAATTACCATTTTAATCTCAAACCAGCCCGTAGGAGCAAATTGCTTTATAAGTAAGCAGGCTCTCGGTGTGTCGTGAGGGAGCTGCACAGGCTTGTTTGCAGTGTCCGCAGCGTGTGGGGGAAGCTGCTCCTCCGGGGGCTGAGCAGAGATGGGTCGGCGTCCGCTCTGCACCCAGGGCCACACTCCCAGCGTCTTGCTCCCACCTGTCTGCTCCTTAGCTCTTATTAACACAGTGGGGGAAAGAGAGACAGAGAGAGAGAGAGGAAAAGACAGAGAAGCTCCCATCCACACAGATGGGGGGAGAAGGAAAGATGGGAAAAGGAGGCAGGGAGGGGAGGAGACAGATAACAGAACTGCCCTGCTCAGAAGCTGGCCTGGAAATAGTCAGGAGTGTGTGCAGAAGCAGTAAGACCCCTGGAAAAAGGCCAGGACACTGGTGTCAAAGCAAGTTGCCACGTCCACAACTCCAGTGCCAAATGCAGCACCTTCTCTGAAAAATGGGAAGACCTTTCTATCTGATAAAAACAGATCTTCAGAACATTGCAATGAGAAGTCAGTTTGAGAGAGGGAAAACTGATGTGGAACCCAAGAGAGTGACAGCCCCTGGGCTGGGGAAGCCATCGGGAGGAGACGGGCCGAGCGCAGGGTATGGAGGCAAGCAGATCACATGAGACAACGGTACTGAAGCTCAGGCTGGGGGCACCTCCAGCAGCACGTGCCCTCGGTGAGCCTAAGGAATGCCCCATCCACAGGGCCCCTGCCACGTCGCGGCCACAGAAGGGACTGAGCTATCGTGAGTGGTCACAGTAGAGTGTACAGACAAGAGCCGGCAGCAGGTCATTTCCCGATTGGGAAATAATCGAAATTGCTGGAATCCAACCGCCCATCCGTTGTCTTCATTTCCTCTAAAATAGTCCCACAAAATAAGCATCCAACCTTGGTCACCCTCACCTAATGGTATCTGAAATGGTCTGAATGGGGGCAGAAAAGAGACCAGTCCCGGGTAGGGGGAGGAAGAGCCAACAAGAGAAGGAGGTGACCCACCAAGGCAGAGCCGGGAAGGCGGCTTCTGGAGTACGCAGCGGATCTGGCCACGTGCGGGACGATGGTGATTCTGACTCCGGAGGCATAGCTGGGCAGAGGCAGAAAGCCAAACCCAGGTCAGCCAGAGAGTGAAGGCCAGGCAAAAAAACCAGCGAGTGTGGACCCGGGCTCCCCAGCTCCAGCATCTTCTCAGGAGACACGGGGCCGCGGTGGCACTGAGGACAGAGGAGAGGCAAGCACAGAGCACCTGATCCCCCGCACCGCACCGAACAACTCCTGGCTTCAGGATCTCTGCAGATTTGCAGGTTCGTCCCCTTTCCCCTGAAGCCCACATCTCCTCTCATGGCACAGGCTCCTTCTGTTCATACAACTTGGCGGCATTTTCTCCTGCTCATCGCCCCCCACACCTGCAGCTCTCTCGGAGGCTCCTCCCCCACGTCCCCGTCCCCACCTCCAGAGCATTCGTCTCTACCGGACTGTCAGCACCAGCCGCATCCCCGATCTGTCGCTGTGGAACCAAGCACCCAAACTTTACTGCCTCCCTCCATGAAGGCGCACTCAAAGGGCCAGCGGAGGGGGGGTGGCTTGGCTTCGGTTCTCATCCTCCAGGGTCTCTCTTCCCCAACCTAGAATTCTTTATATGGCAGCTGGACTCCGAGAGAGAGAGAGAGCACCAAGCAAGAGGCCACCTAAGACCGAGGCAGCAGTCTTCATAACCTAATTTCGGAAGGTTGTGCCCTGCTTTGTTGATCACACACACCGCCCTGGTGCACTGTGGGAGGGGCCTGCACAGGATCGTGAGCACTGGGGGGACGGGAGTCACTGGGGGTCTTCCTGGAGGCCAGCCCCCTCACTTCCGATCCTCGATCTAGGTGTTAATAAACTTGGCCTTCACCCCTCTGGGGCATAGCTTCAAAATGCAAGGGCCCAGCCTCCCTCACTTTGTATCCTCCAAGGCACCTTGCACGAGGTCAGAGTTCAAGCAGGCACCCCTCTAACACGTATCAGAATATAGAGTTTCAGATTCGGCATGAGCAGGCCTCCCCGGGGTGTCAACGCGCCTGATCATCTGCTGACGCTGTCACAGGGCGTTGACTCCTTGCCCCACCTCCTTCCACTCCCCCTAGATGTCACGCAGACTAAAGCATCCGGCAGAGGTCGCAGTCAGACACCCAAGGTCAGGTACCGTTCTCTCATTTAAGCGTTATTTACACAACACAGCGAAAGCAGACACAAAGATAATGCTGTGATAATTCAATGCCATGCCCCTTTTGCCAAACTGTCACTGCTGGTTGTTCTGCGTGAAGAGAGACAGAAGACCCGGTGGCCTCGCGAGCATCTGCCTTCCCCTCCCTGGAAATCCGGCCTCCTCCCGGCCGCTGCTCCTGCCCGCACCCAACTCCCGGGCAGGCAGAGGTTATCGCTGGCTTCTCAGTTTTAATCCAAATATGAAAGGGACTCAATGAACGTGACATTATGAGACAACAGACTTCCCATCAGACAATTACAGGGGAATTTTTCATTCAGATTTTTACAATTCACAATGAAACTTGGAGACTATGCTTTTCAGGGGCGAATCCTGAAGCTCCATCCCGCTGTCAGTAGCGCAGCTCCGGAGGCTGAGCTGTACAGGGACTTGCTAAAGCAGACTCCTTGACGTTAATATAGCAACGTGTCCAATAAACGCTCGTGCTAAACAAGCTGCGTTCTCCTTTAATACACTGTGAGCCCCTCTGAGATCCCGATGAGGGTCTCCCAGGACGGCTGGCCATTCTCTGGCTCGGGATTCCACACAATTGACAGCGACATGTCTCACTTCCTCAGCATTTATTAACTTGGAATAACGACGAGAGGCAAATATTTGGAAAATGGAACACAGGTGCCTGCCCGGGAAATGTGGGGTTTCCTACAGCCTTGCCGTGGCCCCACCTGCATCCGGGGGACTGGATGCACACACGAGATCTGCCAGCCCTCAGCCTTTGCCTGCCATGTCGCCACGTCTACCTGAGGAGCAGGCAGACTGTCAGGGGACACAAAACCAGATCCCCAGCCCACAGCCAGCCTGCTCCAGCGAGGGCAGACCACAGCTGTGCCTGCCACCCCCTTCCCCGCACTACTTACTGTCTCACTCCATCCATCTTCATCCCAGCTCCTACACTCTGAGCCCCTTCCCAAGCTCAGCTCATGCCAAGGGATCCAGGACCCATGAGTGAGGCTGGGGGCTCAGGGCTATAATAAGACTTATCACAAAGCAGGAAAAATGACCTCAGAGGAGATGGCTCTGGGTTCAGTCCTAGAGGAGAACACATCTGAAAAGGGAGTTGGCCTTTTGTCTGCATTGCTCAGCTGTGTGTGTGTGTGTGTGTGCGTGCGTGTGTGTGTGTGTGTTTGTGTGTGTGAATGTGAGTGTGTCTGTGTCAAGTGTGCAAGGGATGCTTCCTGAACATATTTCTGGCAAGGCCACCTCCCAGGTGACAATGTGCCCTGAAGACAGGGTGCTGGCCCAGTGAGACACCCAGACCCCTGTGCTCCAGGGGCTCCGGTGGCTGCAGGAGGAAATGAAGATCTGAGCCATCTTTCCAGCCTGTCAGCAGTGCCCCCAACGCAACAATAAACACTCCCAGACCCCATCGCCACCGGCTCCTGTCTCCATAAACTCTGTTTATTTGATCGTCTGTTCACTTTTATATAAAGTTTACTGTGCTCCTCTCTATTGAAAAAACAGGGCTCTTTAATAGCTGCAGTGATAAAAAATGACTTCCACTTTCTCAGCTCTCTGGGAATGAAATTAGTCCAATTAAATTTTCCTCTCCTGTTAAATTCTCAGCCTCCACTATCTGCAGATCAGCTGAGATGCAGAGTGGTTAAAAACGTCCAATTAGGGCCGGCCCAGTGGCACACTGCTACAGTGCGCCGCTTGGGAGCGTGGCGGCGCTCCTGCCGAGGGTTCGGATCCCACCTACAGACCGGTTCCCGCTCACTGGCTGAGCGAGGTGCGGGTGCAACACCGAGGGCTGCAATCCCGTTGGCGGTCCCCGGTACGGGCGTGACACCGAGGGTTGCGATCCCGTTACCAGTCAGTAAAAAAGACAAAAGGGAGAGAAAAAAAAAAAAACGTCCAATTAATCAAGGGACTCTAAGAGTCTTCAGAACATTCTAGACTTTCTGATTGCCTGTGACTGGGGTAATTTTAAAAAGAAGGTTTAAAAATTGACCACACTTTGAGAACACTCTGACCCTGAAACAAGGTTAAGAAGGCTTTGGCCAGGAGTTTGGAGCAGCTGTCAGAAAGAGAACTTCTGGAACATTCTGATGTTTCTTCAACCCCGCTCATGGAGGGCTGTGTGCAATATTGCATTGTTGCTAAGTATGTGCTCAGTTGTAATGCATGTTGGGGGAATGGTAAGTGAACACAGGGTCCCAGTCTACTGACCAGCCAAGTAGTTATCCAGGATCTTTAAACTGAAGCTGGATATACAACTTCCTTTCTCTTCAACCTCATTTCAAAGCCCCCCTCTTCCGCATTGTCTTTCCAGATGGCTCCAACCATTCCCCAATCTCCAAAAACACCCCTGACCACCACCACCTCTTTAGGAACAAGAAGCATTTTAGATCTACATATGCTCAAACATAAATCACTAAAGGCAGAAAATAAGCCTCTTCTATTAAGTTCTCCCAGGACCTACTTTATTTTTCTCTAGACTCTAAAGGATTCACCCCCTCACCTACCCTACATCACGGATTAGGTTATTTAATATCTTCTGTGCCTGGATGCAAGCTTCAGGAGGGCAGGAGCCTTTAATTCACTAATAGCCACTAATATTTGATTCTCTAAGGTCCATCCTGTGCTGGAATCTTTGCCTCCCACATTGTAGGGGTGCAACAATGTTTAGGTGAGTGGATAATCAGCAGCAAATCCTTTACTGAATCCGTTCATTTGCTCATGAGTGTACCCATCCTTTCATGTATTCAGCAGGTACTTCCAAAGCGCCCACAGTAGGCCAAATGCTTTTCTTCCTACAGGAGACAGCATACGATAGGGTTTGCAGGCTGGGGATCTAGAGAGGCTTCACAGAGGATTAGCCAGGTCTGGGTAGAGGGCAGGTGACAGAGCATCTCAGGTAGCAGGTGGCCTGGCTGCTGAAAGGCATAATGACATTCAAGAAAAGTGACTCCCATGGAGATCCTAAATCTCCCTATTGCACAAAGGGCAAGGCAGCTTGTTCTGGGGTTTTGGGAGTGTGCTTGTACTCTAGCCTTGCAGGAGCTTGACGTGGAAGGACTGTGAGATCACTGTGAGAATCCAGATGTTGCAGACTTGCCCAAGCTCACGGTGTTGGTCAGTGGCAGGTCCAGACCCAGACTCGGTCCAGACTTGGCTCCAATTTCCACCTCACTCCTCATCAGTTACTGAACCTCACACGTGTTGACAGAATGGCCCAGGGTCAGCACACAAGAGAAGGTCTCACATGTTGGCTGGCCTGGGATGGAGCGGGGGAGGCGGCAGCAGAGATGTCTGTGAGCCTCATGCAGAGGGACATGGCTTCCATATACCAGCGCTCGGGATCCATCTCACGGGATTCCGTCTTGCTTTGATGGAATAACCCAGCAAAATCCCTCTGAT
>NW_007733375.1:1751-27076 GCF_000696425.1 Galeopterus variegatus | reverse complement strand
GACGCAGACATATCCAGCTGGAAGTCAGCCAGTTTCCCCCCCTGCTCATCCTGTTATAGACTTTAAGTCCATTTCTGTTCCCACCAATGGTCTGTTTACATTCATAAGCTCCTTAATCTGGTTTAAAGAGAAGTCAGAGACATGTGTCCACCCTAGCTTTGAGAAGAAACAGCCCAGGCACAAGTGCAACATAAAAGATGTTCTCAGGAACAGTCGAGATACAGAGTTATCCATCCCACAACTTCCTGTCCCCTTGCCCTCGTGGAGTGTGACGCTGCAGACCCAAGGCCCCTGCACCGCAGCTGTGCCTGTCATTGGCAGAACAGCCCCATCTGTTAGCCCAGGTCCTTCCCCAACAAAGCCCAAACCTTCCTGCCTGCAGATCCCACGTGTGTGGTGCTGTAAGGCAGCAGAGATGTCTGTGAGCCTCATGCAGAGGGACATGGCTTCCATATACCAGCGCTCGGGATCCATCTCACGGGATTCCGTCTTGCTTTGATGGAATAACCCAGCAAAATCCCTCTGATAAAGAAGCTAGAAACACATGTCTGTCTGAGACAAAAATCATGCAGCCAGAAGTCTGGCTCAGGCAACTGCAGTTCTCCCAAAGCAGAACAGGCACCAAAGGGGAGTTGCTGGAAGCTTTAGCCTCCTGCTGCAAAGAAAATTATTCTCTCTCTTCTGCCTGCCATACCTCACTCATAATCAACATTCAGTCCCCAAAATGAGACCCAGGACGGAACCAAGGCAGACGCAGACATATCCAGCTGGAAGTCAGCCAGTTTCCCCCCCTGCTCATCCTGTTATAGACCTTAAGTGCATTTCTGTTCCCACCAATGGTCTGTTTACATTCGTAAGCTCCGTAATCTGGTTTAAAGAGAAATCAGAGACATGTGTCCACCCTAGCTTTGAGAAGAAACAGCCCAGGCACAAGTGCAACATAAAAGATGTTCTCAGGAACAGTCGAGATACAGAGTTATCCATCCCACAACTTCCTGTCCCCTTGCCCTCGTGGAGTGTGACGCTGCAGACCCAAGGCCCCTGCACCGCAGCTGTGCCTGTCATTGGCAGAACAGCCCCATCTGTTAGCCCAGGTCCTTCCCCAACAAAGCCCAAACCTTCCTGCCTGCAGATCCCACGTGTGTGGTGCTGTAATCTCTTCCTGGCATGCACACAGGCAGGATGCCCACTCCCGGGCCAGTGGCCACCCCCAGTCGCTGAGCCCCTTGGGTTTCTCAGCTCTCTGGCCATTGTCAAGCATTCATGGGCATCCTTGCTCTCTGAATGCTCCCCCTTGCTCTCTGAGTGCTCCCCCTCCTCACTGAGTGCTCTGCCTGCTCTCTCTCCCCCTTCTTCTCGAGTGCTCATGCCCTGTACTCCCAGTGCCCCCACTCTGCTCTTGGAGTGCTCTGCAGCTAATGTCATTGGCACAAAGATCAAGACCAGTGGGGAAGGGCTCCTGCGGCTCCATCACGGTTGCACACAGCAGCCCTGAAGCTCTCTGACAGCTGAGGGAAAACTTTCACGAGGACGCACTCTGCCCTGGAAGAATCCCATCTACTTTATGGTGTGTTGAATGTTGGCTCCCAAAATATGTCCACGTCTTAACTGCAGGAACTTGTGAATGTGACCTTATTTGGAGAAAGGGTCTTGGCAGATGTAGTTCAGTATCTTGACAAGATCACTCTGGATTATCTGGGTGTGCCCTAAATCCAACGATAGGTGTCATAGAGACAGCAGAGGAGAGACAAAAAGGGAGAGGAGATGAAAGCCACGTGAAGACAGGGCAGAGACTGGAGTGATTCAGCCACAAGCCAGGGATTGCCGGCCACCACCAGAAGCCTGAACAGGCAAGAAAGGAGCCTCCCTAGAGGCTTCACAGGAGACCATGGCTCTGCCGACATTTTGGTAATGGACTTCTGGCCTCCAGAACTGTGAGAGAATAAATTCTACTGTTTTAAGCCCCCAGGTTGTGGTCATTTATTATGACAGCCACAGAAAGCTCGCACATGCTCTAGAGCTGTTTGCGACACCATGAAGAGGTCTTCCCCGGGGTGGGGGGCAGTGGGTGTCCGATGGCCTGTCCTTGCTCCCCATCTTGCTGATGCAGCTGTGGCCAGTGCCCCCGGCTGAATCCAGCACCCTTCTTCCTCACACCTGCATCTCTGGGCAGTCCACCGACTCGGTGCCCAGCTCTGATCTCATGAGCCGGAAACATTCACATAAAGGAACAGAGCCACCTGGGGCCTCATCGTAGAGGTATTTGAAACAGGGAGGCCACCCTGTGAACCCCAAATCCCCCCACATCAACTCAACAGGGTGAATAGTGAGAAGTGTTGATAACCCCTGCAGCTGGAGAACCCATCATCTGCTTAACTAGACTGTTCTGTGGACCTACTGTGAGCCCAACCGGCGCACTGTGTGCTTGATGAGACTGGCACAGTGCTGTGGGGTCTCCTCTGGGAAAATGTTTTCTTCTTTTCTTTTTTAGTATAATTGAAGTATAAATGATATTTTAAAATTACACATATTTAATTTACCCATCTTGATTACTTTGGACGTATGCATACACCCATGAAGGTACTAAACACAGCCATCACCTCCAAAAATTTCCTGTGTTCTTTTTTTTTTTTTTTCCTTTTTGTCTTTTTTTCGTGACCGGCAACGGATCGCAACCCTCAGTGCCGCGCCCGCACCTTGCTCAGCCAGTGAGCGGCCGGTCTGTACGTGGGATCCGAACCCTCGTCAGTAGCGCTGCCGCGCTCCCAAGCGGCGCACTGTAGCAGTGCGCCACCGGGCCGGCCCAAATTTCCTGTGTTCTTCTGTGGATTTCTGTATGTGTGTGTGTGTGGTAAGGACAGTTAACACGAGATGTATCGAGATGTATATTTTAAAGAGCACAATACAGTATTGTTAACCATAGGTGCTAGGCCGTACTGCAGGTCTCTGGAACTTATTTATCTTGCAAAACAGAAAATTTGCACCCATTGAAAAACAATTCCGGGCCAGCCTGGTGGCGCACTGGAGAGTGCGCCACTTGGGAGTGCGGCGGCGCCCCCGCCGAGGGGTTGGATCCCATGTGGAGACCGGTTCCCGCTCACTGGCTGAGCACAGTGCGGGCGCAACACCGAGGGTTGCGATCCCGTTGCCGGTCAGTAAAAAAACACAAAAAGGAAAAAAAAAATAACAATTCCCCATCTCCCCCTCCTCTCAGCCCCTGGCAGCCACCATTCGACTATTCCAGATACTTCACATAGGTGGAATTATGCCGTACCTGTCCTGTGACTGACTTATTTCACTCAGCATAATGTCCTCTAAGTTCACTCTTGTTGTTGCAATGGCAAGTGTTCCTTCTTTTTCATTTTCTTTGCAGTCAATTCGTTTTGGCTGAAGACCAACCATGAGCCAGGGCTCAGAAGCCAGAACTTGCAGGAGTCTCAGCTGCAGCCTTTATGGAGCTACAGACCCTCAACTATCAACCAGGCCTCTGGAGCTAGAAGATGCTTCCCAGCCCGTGAGTTGCCAAAGGAGGAGGCAGACTCAAGGCTCGGGACTGCAGGAGCTCCCAGCCTGCCCGTGGAGGGCTGGAAGGCACAGGAAGCACCTCTCCTGCTGCAGGACCTCCTCCTCCTCTGTCCTTCTGCCCGCCTCCTGGACCCTGTTGTCCTTGTCACTGTTCTTGATTAAGCACTCAAGAGTCCATAAGCAACTCAAGTCATCTCATCTCAAACTCACAAGCTCACTGCAGATCCCAGCAATATTCCCCACTTACAGGTCTAGTAATAGAAGCTCAGAAAGATGACACTGGGAGGGGACAGCTCAGCTCAACTCCAAAGCCCATTGTCATGACATCTGCTGTGATCATTTCCCTGCTGTCCCCCACACCCTCACCATGCTGTGCTTTTCATTTCTGGATCCCCACAGCCCAGAATAACACCAGCACATAGTAGGTTCTCAGTAAATGTTTGTTGATTGAATGCATAAGTGGATGAACGAATGACTCTCTGTTTTACACAATACGATGCTCTTCAAATTAAAGCCCTGGAGGGTAGTGCGCATCACCAGTTGTTAACTACTTACCAGGGATTAAGGAGGGAGAACATTCTCAGACGGACTGGTTTAGAGAAGAGTACCCATGGCCTGGTTCCAAACCTCTGAGTGATCAGCTCATCAAACTTCCGTGACTTTCTCTGCTCCCCTGGGGTTCTTGCCTGGACCTTCACAGCTCACTGCAGCAGGGCGTGGTGATCAGGAGCCCCTGCCTCTCTGCAGCAACAGACCAGGGCAGGTCCCACTCGTTGGCACTCCTGCTCAAAGGCTCTAGGGGCTTGAGCTGTGCTGGGCCCCCAGCCTCAGCCCACATGCAGCAGCAAGTGCAGAGAGACTCCAGGCTCCTTCACAGAACCTGCCACTGAGATGTCATCAGAAGTCCACCCTGCAAAGCAGAGGCACGGGCCTTCTCCCCTTGAGCTGGCAAGACAGAGTCCTGGAGGCTGCTCAGCAACCCCTTCTCCACAGCCCTGGGATACTGGATAGAGGAAGGAAGACCCCACAAAGGAGAGGACCCCACATAACTATAGCAGATGAACCCCACTTGAAATCATGCATAGCAGCCCAGGGTTAGAGCTTTCCGGGTAAGTCCCAATGTGAAATAATCATCTGTCACAGGGCCTGTGTGGGCAGAAGAATGCCCACCCCACCTCCATCCCCACCCCACAAATAAAATAATATGTTACCTTACATAGCAAAGGGGAATTCGGGTTACTAATCAGCTGACCCTAACATAGGGAGATTATCCTGGATTATCCAGGTGGGCCCGGTGTAATTGCAAGGATGCTTAAATGGGGAAGGGACAGGCAGAGTGGAGGTCAGAGTGATGCGGTGTGGGGGACTCAGGCTGCCACAGCTGCCTTTGAGGATGGAGGAAGGAGCCGCAGGCCAAGGCAGCATGCAGGCACCTCTAGAAGCTGGAAGAAGGAAGGAAAAAGACTCTCCAGGAGCCTCACGAAAGAGCACAGCCTTCTGACCCCTTTAGTGAGACCTGCCAAGACCTGTGTCAAGCTTCTGATCTCCAGAGCTGCAAGATGATAAATCTGTGTTGTTTTAAGCCACTAAGATTGAGATCATTTGTTACAGCAGCAATCGACACTCAGCACTGAAGGGTGCATCCCCCAAGAGCAGGAGGACTTGCCTGGCTTGGAAAACATGTCCAGGTAAGCTCAGGGAACTCTGGACAGAGGTAGCTTTACCTCCAACCCAGGAACCTGAACATCACCCTGATGGCAGATGTGGAGTCAGACATACCCGGGTTCTAATCTCAGCTCAGCTGCCTCCTGGCATTGTGACTAGACGGGTATCCCCCTCTGAGGCTCAGTGTCTGCAAACTGAGAACCCCAGTGACACACAGGCAGAGCCACTGGGAAGAGTCTGAATAACATGGTCCTGAGTGTTGATGTTATGTATCAACTTGCCTGGCCCACAGGGTGCCCAGACACTTGGTCAAACACGATTCTGGGTGTTTCTATAAGGGTGTTTCTTATAGAAACGTGAGACTAACATTTAAATCAATAAACCACATAAAGCAGACGGCCCTCCCTCCCTCACGGGCGTGCGCCACATCCTGTCAGCTGAAGGCCTGAATAGAACAGAAAGGCTGACCCAACCTGAATAGAAGAGGAGCCCCCCTGCCTGACGGCCTTTGGACTGGGCCCCCAGCTCTTTCCTGCCTTCAGATTTGAACTGAAACATCAGCTCTTCCGGTTCTCAAGGTTGCCAGCTTTCGGACTAGAACTACACCATGGGGCCTGGGTCGCCAGCTTGCCAGCTGCAGATGCTGGGACTTCTCAGACTCCACAATTGTGTGAGCCAATCCCTTATCATAAATCTCTTTCTGCATATATCCCTCCTGTTGGTTCTGTTTTTTGGAGAACCCTGTCTAATCAGATATACAATGTGTCCAGCCCAGTACTAGGTGCACAAACTTGCTCAGTCAATGCTGTGTGGACATTGGGGGCTGGATCTCAACCATGCACAGTATTCTGTGCTCCACCCACCCCACAACCCCTGAGATCAGGATGCCTGTCCCGTAGGAAAACCCCCATGCCAGCTGGCCCCACAGGACATTGGCTCGACGTTCTGTTGCTGGCAGATGTAAAGGGTACACTCCTCGCCTCTCTCCCTGGCAAGAGAAGCATGACCACCCAGGTGCCCAGGGCTCTGCACACTGAGCTGGGTTCCCGTCGCACCCAACTGTGCACACTGATGGCCATGTGCATGGAGGTGCAGAGACAGGGGTGGGGCTTGGCTGGCAAGGACTCCTCTCTATGGCCTTTCAACCGGACTTCCTCTGTCTTTGAACTCCTTCCTTTGTGTGTCACATCAGTGTCTCCCTTCAGGCTCCTGGGGAAGCTGCACTGATTCAGTTCTTGCTCAACAAAGTCACCGAGATTTCATCCCTGGCATTTCCCTGCCCTGACCCTCCTACATGGTGTCCACTTGGGACACAGCCTCTCTGCCCCACCAGCCTCCACCCAGGCTGCCACCTCCCTCCAGAAATTCACTTTACCCCCATCTCCCTAGGAGCATCTCAAATCTCTGCTTTTGGTGGCATTTCAAAATTGCTGGGCCACTAACTAAGGGGGTAATTAAAAGAAAAGAAAAGAAAAGGAAGCAAGCATGAAACAGGAAAGCAAAAGAACAGTGCAGGGCTCTCTGCAGCCCAGGGCGGACGGTACCCCACAGATGTGCATTAGCATATGGGAGAGCCACACAGAGCGCAGCCACCACCAGCCTGCCCAGGGTGCTTGTCCTTCCATGTATGGAGGCAAATTGGAAGGAAAACATTGGTACAAGGGGACAGCTCAGAATTGAACACCAGCAGATTGCACCCTCAAGGAGGTGGCACCTTCCCCATGCTCAGCTGGCAGCTCGGGGCTTCTTCTTCTTTGACAACCTGCAAGGCCACCTGCCCCGGAAAGCCTGCTCGGCTGCTCCAGCCTCTGACGAGACCCACGCCTGCTCCCACCCTGGGCTGCTTTGTCGGGGTCACCACAGCCAGACAACTATGGCGTTGGGTTCGGATCCACTCCGCATGCTCCTCACACTTCTGAGAGAGGTGGGTCCCCAGGACACATTTGTCCTGTGCCGATGTCACATATAGAAATTCACTCTGCTCGCTTCCTCTGATTCAGCTCGGATTGCAACCCCACAGAAAAGTTGCAAGGATCATACAAGGAATTCTTGAAGACCCAAACCAAGACTCACCAATTTGTTACATTTTGCTCCCTTTAGTCTATCAAACAGCTCGGATTGCAACCCCACAGAAAAGTTGCAAGGATCATACAAGGAATTCTTGAAGACCCTATACCAAGACTCACCAATTTGTTACATTTTGCTCCCTTTAGTCTATCAAGGACCCTTCCCATCCACCCTTCCTAAGAACAAAAGCATTCTCTCGTAGAGCCACAGCCCGATGATCAAAATCAGGAAGCTTGACATTGATGTCACACAATGACCTAACCCGCAGGGCACAGTCACATTTCATCCCTTGGTCCAACATCTGATTCAGGACCAGACATCTCATGGAGTTGCCCTGTCTCTTTAGACTTCTTCAGTCTGAAGCGGTTTCTTAGTCTCCTCTTTCTTGACCTTGACGTTTTCGGACAGTCGAGGCCAATTACTTTTGGAACATCCCCAGTTTGTGCTAGTTGGTGCTTTCCCACCCTAAGGTCCAGTCTGTACCTTTCCACCTGTCTCTTCCTGCTGCCTGGTACAGGACGTCCCACACGGGGGCAGAGCTCTGAGGTCCTGGTTAAGGACTGACTCTAAAACTACTCTTTTTCCCTTCATAATTAATAAGTAGTTTGTGGGGAGATACTTGATTTTATGTAAATATGCTGTTCATTGTCGAACTTTCACCCATGGGTGTCGGCACCTTTAATGACTTCCAGATCCTTCCTTCTCTCTTGGTGAGCTTCTAATGTCAGGGGAGCTCCCTTCTCCCATTTGTTTCAATATATCAATATAAATTCATTGGTTTTTGTCTTATTCCATGACTGTAATCCATTACTACTATTACTTATTTTGATGCTTAGATTTTTCCAGATTTAGCCAGTGGATGCCCCCACACCCCTGCAAGCAGGTTCCTGTGTCCTGGTAGCCCATTGCTCTTTCAGCAGCTCTTTCTGATGCAACAAGGTATTTCCCTGTGTAGCCCTGAAATCAGTGCACATGTGACAGTGTGCACTAGCTAACCATGCCATCTGGACCCTTGAGGGGACAGAGGTGGCCGACTGGCCTTGCCCGGCTCCTTACAAACTCCTGGCAGACAGAGGGCCTGCTATCTGTCGACCCTCCGAAGTTGAGTGTTTCTTGGTTTAATGCAGCTAAGGGGAGGGCAACTCAACAGTCTCCTCCACCCTTCCAGCTCCAAATATTTGAAAGAAGTTGGAAATGGCCCATCAGTTCAGGACGCCCTTGGAGGATTGTAACTCCTTGCAGATGCCTAGGACTCTTTGTGGGGCTGAGGTAAGTCAGTACCCCAGTTAGCAGTCCTCTGGGCTGTCATCAGAAAGGGCTCTAAATGCCCTGTTGTCTATTACAGAGGGGACGGCAGAGCCCAGGAGGAGTGGGAAGACGCAGTGGCTTCTTCCTGGACTTCTTCCTCTCCAAGATGAAGGAAAGGGTTTGAACCCACGGATCTCAGCCGCGGGGAAAAACACAGAAGCCACACAGATTGCTCTGTCTTCCTATTCCCTGATTACCAACCACTGGATGAGGGTCTCAGTGCAAATCCCACACCATTCTGAACTGGAAATGATTAGTTACAAAATGCAGTGTTAGGCTATAACTCTTCCCAATAGCAGAACCCATAAACCCTGGTTTTTATTATCCACTCACTTCACAGACCCTGACTGTTCCTTCACGGCAGCACAATTATCCTACAATTACTGTTATATCGTTAAGTAAGTAGTGTGCTGGAAGCAGCAATTCCAGGGCTCATAAATATACAAACAAAACTCAACAGAGGCCCGGAGCTAAAGGAAGCAGATAGGACCAGGGTGCAGGTGGCTACTGTTATATCGTTAAGTAAGTAGTGTGCTGGAAGCAGCAATTCCAGGGCTCATAAATATACGAACAAAACTCAACAGAGGCCCGGAGCTAAAGGAAGCAGATAGGACCAGGGTGCAGGTGGCAGGGGCCCCCATGTTGGAATCTGTGACACTCTATGACCATGTCCTGTGCAGATGGGTTCCTGGTGGTCACTCCCTTTATACCAGCAGGGTGCATGAAGCTGTGGGTGACAGAAGGACAGAGTGTCAGGACTCAGGACAGCACATAAGCACAAAGGGCTCCACTTAGACACAGAAGCTGCCAGGGGCAGATGCAGCACCAGCATGCAGGGCTGTCATCCCATGGATACTGTTGGGTTCTCTTTTTATAAGTCGGTGAGCATGTGGGTAAAACACTTAAAACCAAGCAAACCGTTCTGGCTCTTTTTTTAAGAATGTTCCTAGCATCTTTATTCATAACAACCCAGAACTGGAAAGAGCCCAGAAGTCCATCAACAGGAGAACAGATAAACAAGCTGTGACATAGTCATCCAGTGGAATACGAGTCAGCAGGAGAAAGGAGGGGACTGCTAGTACACCTGACAACCTGGATGGATCTAGAATGTGGTGATGGGCCACAGAAGCCAGGCACAAGAGTACAGGCTGATGGTGCCAGTTTCGTGAAGCTCTAGAACAGGCAAAACGAACCTCTGATTCTAAAAACGCAGATCACTGGTTAACCGGGGAATTGAGGAGGAAGGGGTGGGAGGGAATTTCTGGGGTCATGGCAGTGCTCTGTGTCTTGATAGGGCTTCCAGTGACACAGGTATGTGCATTTGCCAAAACTCATCGAAGGGCATATCCTGGATTTGAGTTTCAAAAGCAAGCCCTTAGGGCAATGGGCCAGAGCCCACATGGCCTTGTCTCCAGACATGCCCCACTTGAGCAGTGCCATGGGGTCAAAAGGCTGGAAACATGCTGAGTCTCACCATCCACAACAAGGCACCAGTGGGGCAGCTTCCCGCAGGGTAAGGCCAGTTCTCATTTATAAGGATCACTGTTCCAACATCTGTGTCCGCTCTGGGGTGGGATTTGGCACGGCAGCTGGGAAAGGGTATTCCAGAGACCTATGAGGGCGCTCCTGCTGTGTACCTGTTGGAATTTGGGCTTCGGGAGCAATGCACCAAAAAGACTCAATGCCAGAAACACTGGGAGTACGACCCGCATCGTTTTATGATGTTTACGCTTTTGGAAGCATTTCTATGTCTTCCGTGTTTTGTTTCCCCCCATGGTGACACTGTGGGGCGGTCAGGATGAGGGGCTTCCTTCGTGTTGAAGGAGCAGCCACCTGCAGCTCAGAAAGGCTGAGCGAGCACAGCCCAGGCTGGACAGGGAGTTAGTGATGTGCTGAGACCAAACTTCAGGCTCCCCAGGTTTTGGCTCCTTGCGTGGCTTTTATCTTAAATATTAAAAGATGAACAAGAAAGCCAGCTAGAGAGAAGCACATTCATACACTCTAATGCAAAATGTGTTCGTCACCTGTGGTAGGCAGAATAATGGCCCCCAGCAATGTCCATGTCCCAATCCCCAGAACCTGTGACTGTGTCAGTTCCACTGTAAAAGGGAATTCAGGCTGCAGACGAAATTAAGGTCATTAATCAGCTGACTTCGACATGGAGAATTATCCCAGGTCATCTGAGTGGGACCACTGTCAGCACAAGGGTCCCTAAAGGTGGATGACAAAAGCAGTAAAGTCACACCTAGAGAAGTGGCAACAGGAGCAGGACTCGACTCGCCGTCACTGGCCCTGACGATGGAGGCAGGGGCCATGAGCCAACAGGCACATCTACAAGCCGGGAAAAGCAAGGACACGGGGTCTCCCTGGAGCCTCCTGAAGGAACGGCCCTGCCGACACCTTGGTTTTAGCCCAGCAAGACCCATTGTGGACTCTGATCTCCAGAACTGTAAGGTAATATATTTGTGCTATTTTAAGCGACTAAATTTGTGATGTTTGTTACAGCAGCAATTGGAAAATTTGATACAGATGCTCCTCAACTTACGATGGGGCTATGTGCCAATAAACCCATCGTAATAAGTCGAAAGTGTGTTTTGACTTGATGATATTTTCGGCTTACAATGGGTTTACCTGGATGTGACCCCACCGTAAGTCAAGGGGCATGCTGAATGCATATCACTTTCCTGCCATCATAAAGTTGGGGACTGTCTGCACATCCTCCGAAATCTCTCGGAGAGCCCAGACCCCCTCTACTCTGCCACAAAGAGGTGCTCTGGGCTCAAATGCTCTCTTGGCTCCTTCTTCTTGAAGCTTGAGCTCTGGTCCCCACCCGGCCAAAAACCCTGACACCCCAGACCTGAATCCAAAGAGTCCCCCCCCATTCCCACTCCATCAGGCCTGCTTCCTGACAAAGCTCCAGGCGCTGCCAGATGCCTCCCGGCTCCTCCTCTAGGAGAGTCGCTCCACCGAGCATCTTGCGGGAGCACGTTCTCCTCTCTGACCCCCTGTTCTTGCAGAGAGCTGGGAGGCAGGCCCCAGTCACGTCTGTTTACAATTAATGAAATGATTACCAAGCACAGATTGCACGAAGAGCAATATCACTTCTATAATCACATCTTCTAACAGGCTGCTTCGCAATGCATCTGTCTGTGCCCACTACTTAAATGGAACATATGCTTTTTAAAAATTCTGTTTGCATTATCTTATCGAGCGATCATTCCCTGGAACATCATAAAGCAAACATTAATTAGGACTCCAATTAGTGCAATCTCCTCCAAAGCTTTCGGCCATAACACAGGCCGTTCCAACCTTGGGACTTTCATTTTAAGAAAGTAGGTGACCATCATAGCCAATGTCTTCCGTGCAGAATGCAAATGCTCCCTGGTGCCCTGGTGGAGGCATGAAAGCACAGGCACCAAGGGGTGATGGGGAACAGCCAAAAATACAAACCTGGACTGCCAACAGCCAAAAGCAAAACCCACCATGTGGTCAGAGTAGGACACTCGGCTATGGGACCACACCTGCACATCAGCAGCACACTTCCCAGCCCAGCACACACAGCCTCACCCAGACCACTGTCCAGCTCTGAAAGCCCCACCCGTTGTCCTGACAGCCACGGTATGATATCCAGTCCCCTCGGCAAAGAGACACTGGAAGGAGCACTGGATCGAGAGTCAAGACAGCTGGGGACTCCTCTGACCACCTGTCCCCTCACCTGTAAGAACAGCCAGGTGTCCCATGGGGTGACCAGCTCCGCCTGCTTTGCCTGGTGCATCCCCACTTGCCTGTCCTGCAGTCAGTTCTCCCAACAGGTCTCAGCCCCTCTAAATGACAGCACAAAGCAGGAGCCATCCTTCAGCTTCACGGGGGTCCCTGGCACATCAGAGTCGCTTGTCTGATTCTACTGAAGAAATCAGGCAAACCCAGGGGGCCGTGTCCAGGATGTGCTGCAAGGCCCATTTTTATAACATCTTCGTTCATGTTGACTGAGATCGTTTTTGAAGCACTCAGCCTGCATGCAGGTGGCACTCCTGAAGTGCTTAACAAGATAACAAAAGCAGCAGGCAGGGAGAGGAGGCGACACCTGCCCTGAGGGTCAGGCGGCCCAATCCTGGGGGAGGCACAGAGCCTGCTCCAGAAGAAAGACCTCCAGTTTGAGAGGACATCAACGACAGCCACAAGAGCAGGGATCTAAGCTCAGCAGCTCCATGTCCGTAGATAACGAGATCACATGAGGGTGGCTCTCGCCGGGCCCGAGTCAGAGCTGAGTGCCAACCTCCATGTGAATGTCTTGTTTAAACCCGCCATGTCTCTTTACTATGAACCACGGTGCCCTACAAAACCTGGGTTCCTTAAAATGCTTATTTACATTCGAGGATGCTTGGCTGGTCTGTGGATGCATTTCAGATAGGAGCGGTGCCAGGGGGCGCTGCTTTCTGCTGCCCGCTTCCTGGGTCCTGCCAGGGAGCAAAGCATTATTTACAATTCGTCCTCTCTCTCTTTTTCTCTCTCTCTCTCTTTCTCTCTCTATATATGTGTATCTCTCTCTATATGCATGTATGTATGTATCTACATCTCCTCTCCTCTCTCTCATGCAGAGGCTTGTGCACATCTGAGCCAGGGTGAACAACTCCCCTGCTTTGCCTGGGACTGAAGAATTTCCCAGGATGTGGGAATTTCAGTGCTAAAACCTGGATAATCCCTGGCAAACCAGCATGGTTGGTCTCAGGGTTTAGGGACCCACTTCAAATAGAACGTCAAGAGAACACATCCAAGGGACATTGGCGCTTCCTCAAATAGGAGTTGAGAAGGTCTGAGGACTAGTTCCCTCGATGTTTCTGGAAACAGAATAATTCTAATAATATCTACTTAATTGCACGCCAACTTGGAGGTCGAATAGAACCCCAGGGCAGGGGGGGTGAGCCTGGAGGGGCAGCGGAGCACCCGCAGCCCCCCGGGGCCCAGCTCGGGAGAAGCTGCTGGTCCCCCTCGCCTCCAGGAGGCTCCGCACCTCCTGTGAATGCATCTCAGTCTATGTTGAGCTCTCGGGCTTAAGCTGCAAGGAAAACAAAATTTAAACATTCTCCTGCTAAGTTAAATATTTCATCCTTTTTTCCTAAATCATCACTGTACATTTCTTTCAAATTTACAAAAAATAATAATAATAAAATCCTTTACCACCGTCTTCCCCCAGTGGTGGGAAAATTGCGAGCAACAGACTTCATGTCACCACCCACTTCACAGCACATCGTGCCTCACGGAAGAGTTATTTTCATTGCATTATATATATTTTAAAAGGAGAGGAGCTGTCACCAGAAGGGTAATTGTCCTTGCACGTAATCCTGTCTCAGATGGAGCCGTGCAGACCTCACTTCATTAAGTGCAAAGCCTCCACCTGAGAAAATCAATCACAGCCTAAATCATAAAGATGAAAATCAATCTCAGCGACACATGCCAGGTCTCTATTCACATGTGCACATTGGAGGGAGGCCCGGGGCTGACGCCAGAGGCATCCAGCCCTGTGCCCCCAGGAGCCGAGAGTGTGGGCACATTCCAGGGGCAGAGGGGCAGGACAAGGACTTTGAAAATCTAAGCAGCAGGAGCCACAGGAGAGAAGGGGACCATTTGGTGCCCTTCAAGCAGAGTGTGAAAGGCACAAGTCAACATCCATTTACTCAGACTTTTATTAAGCAACTACTATGTGTGGAACCCCGGGGAAGGCGAGGGATTTCACATAAACAAATTCAGCATCTGTTCTCTGGTCCCCTAGGGGCTCTCAGTGTGGTGGGCAACATGGACGTGTGGGCACTAACCCTGCCACGGGCCTGGGAAATGCAGAGGGCTCATGTACGAGGTTGGAGAAAGGGAACAATTCAAATTAGGCTTTAAAGGGCCAATAGGAGGTTGCCAGAAAAATTTTCCTTCCCAACAGTTTTGGGAGGCAGAGTGGCAAGCAGGAAGGACTAAGTCCCCTCTTTCTATGACACCTGACAATTTCAGATTCCTCTGAGCCAGCACAGCCAAAATCCAATTGCCATTTCTAGACAGTTCTCGAAGTCTCAGTCTGCTTTCCTACTGTGGGCAAGCAAGTCAGACCAGAAAGAAGCACGGAGGCCCCTAACCCCCTCCCTCCCACCTGGTGTCAAACTGAGCCAGGTGCCTGGGCTCCTGCTCCTGCTCTCTGGGTGCTGTTTGATGAAACCAGGAAGTCTGGGGGGCCCCAACCCTACTGGTGGTCTCATTTCTTCTCTCGTTTCTCTACTCCCCTACACTAACCTCCTCTGGGAAATCCATTCCTTCTCTCGTTGTTTGTTTGGGGAGCCTCCCCTAAGTGCCAGATGCTTGCTGGCTGCATGGATATCCCATGGATTCAAAGTTAGTCCCCATCAAAATTCCTATGACATTTCTCACAGAAATGGAAAGAACTATACAGTTATTTATCTGGAATAACAAAAGACCACGAATAGCCAAAGCAACGCTGAGCAAAAAAAATAAAGCTGGAGGTATTACTCTACCTGACTTTAAACTATACTACAAAGCTATAATAACCAAAACAGCATGGTATTGGTATAATAACAGAGACTCTGATCAATGGAATAGAATAGAGCACCCTGAAATCAACCCACGCACTTACTGCCATTTGATCTTCGACAAAGGCATCAAGTCTATTCACTGGGGTCGGGACTCTCTCTTCAGCAAAGGGTGCTGGGATAACTGGTTATCCATTTGCAGGAGATTGAAACTAGACCCATATCTCTCACCTTGTACTAAAATCAACTCAAAATGGATTAAGGATTTAAATATACACCCTGAAACAATAAAACTTATTAAAGAAAACATAGGAGAAACCCTTCAGCAAATAGGGCTGGGCACAGACTTCATGAATATGATCCCCAAAGCACGGGCAACCAAAGGAAAAATAAATAAATGGGACTATATCAAACTAAAAAGCTTCTGCACAGCAAAAGAAACAATTAACAGAGCTAAAAGACAGCCAACAGAGTGGGAGAAAATATTTGCAAAATACATGTCTGACAAAGGACTAATATCCAGAATATATAAGGAAGTCAAACAACTTTACAAGAAAAAAACAAGCAACCCAATTAAAAAATGGGCAAAAGAGCTAAGTAAGCATTTCTCTAAAGAAGATATGCAAATGGCCAACAGTCATATGAAAAAATGCTCAACATCACTCAGCATCCGGGAAATGCAAATCAAAACCACACTGAGATACCATCTCACCCCAGTTAGGATGGCCAAAATCCAAAAGACACTGAAAGATAAGTGCTGGCGTGGCTGCGGAGAAAAAGGAACTCTCTTACATTGTTGGTGGGAATGCATAATGGTGCAACCCCTATGGAAAATGGTTTGGAGGTTCCTCAAACAGCTGAAGATAGATTTACCATATGATCCAGCTATCCCACTACTGGGAATGTACTCAAAGGAATGGAAATCATCAAGTTGAAGGTATACCTGTTTCCCAATGTTCATTGCAGCACTCTTCACAATAGCCAAGAGCTGGAATCAGCCCAAATGTCCATCATCGGATGAGTGGATATGGAAAATGTGGTATATCTACACAATGGAATACTACTCAGCTATAAAAACGAATGAAATACTGCCATTTGCAACAACATGGATGGACCTTGAGAGAATAATATTGAGTGAAACGAGTCAGGCAGAGAAAAAGAAATTCCACATGTTCTCACTCATTGGTGGGAGCTAAAAAAACAAACAAATTAATTCACCCACATACACACAGACACACACACAAAAAACCCGGGTGGGGGGTGGGGAAGAAGATATAACTACTATACTTTCATGAAGTTGTTACTACAAGTAAACGGAAAAGACATTCTTGGGGGGGAGGGGAGAGAGGGAGGAGGGAGGGAGGTGTCGGTGATGGGCCATAATAATCATATACAGTGTATATTGACAAAATAAAAATTTAACGAAAAAAAAAAAAAGAAAATGAACTTGTTAAATTTTTGATAACTCAGTATATTCTGGTTCACAAGTCTTGTAAGTACCCTCGGCTTCACTGACTTAATCTATAAAGTAGACATTTTTTTCCTCTCTTTTAACTGCTATATGTAATAAACATAAGAAATTATCATATTTGAATGGCACACAGAAATTAAAACATTCACTGTAAAAAAACAAAAAAAAAAAAAAAACAAAGTTAGTCCCTTTAATCTCCCTGTCTTAGCCTTCAAGGCAATTACAAATTAGGGAGGGAGGGAGGGAAGGAGGGAGGGTTGCATTCTGGCCAGCAGATCCGACCCTGCTCATGGTGCTCGGCACTTACAAGTTCAGGCTGACACCTCCTGTCTGCTCCCAACGCAGGCAGAACCAGCTGCTTTTCCAGTTTTAAATCCTGGCTCCCAAGCCTGCCAGTCTGACTGAGAAACACAGTTAAAAGCAGCAAAATACTGGTCCCATCCTCTAATGCCTTAAAGTCTATATACCTAAAGATTCTGTTATCAAAGCCGTGCCTTCTCTGTGCTGCTAAAAAAGGCAATTCCCCTGTGTCAGCTAAGGTCTACACTTGCCAAAATCTCGCCGCTGGCCTGTGTTAAAGCATCCCTAAGCCATAGCAACCTGCCGAGGTTAAGATCCTAAGGCCCAGCAGGGCCCCAGGCTGCCCCGTGAGCACACCAGCTATAGGGCACCGCTGAGTTTCACAAAGTCAGAACCCACGGGGCGTGACACCCAGGCCTCAAGTCGCCTGCTCAGACTGCTCCGGAAACCTCTGTCTCCATCACTGCTGTGTACCCTGACTCCATTCTTAGTCTGTTTCATTCATTCCTGGAAATGTGTCAGAATTCGAGCAGGTTGACACCGGACATGTACCCCACCCCCCAAGTTTGGGAAATGGACAAAAAATTAAGTAGATAAAGAGTAAAAGGAAAACAACTTCATTCTGAAGGCAATGACAGGGACTGGTTGATACTCCAGACCCCTGGCCCTGCCCAGATCCAGGGCCGGCTCTGCCGAGTTTACTGCACAAGGGAGGGCGATCAGGACCAGCCCCTCTGCAGGCTGGGAGGGGGGTGGGGCACCCATGTCCACTTCCCCCCCTCCCCTGGTAGGCTGAATAATGCACCACCATCACCCCCCATAGACATCCATGTCCTAATCCCTGAAATCTGTGAATATGTGACCTTACATGGGAAAGGGACTTTGCAGATGTGATCAGGTTAGGGATCTTAGGCTGGGAGATTATCCTGGAGTATCCAGGCAGGCCTAGTGTAATCACAAGAGTCTTTATAAGAGGAAGACTGCAGTGTCAGAGTCGGACAAGAAGTCACGAGGAAGCTGAGGTCACAGGGATGAGGGCAAGGAACATGGGCAGCTTCTAGAAGCTGCAAAAGTCAAAAGGCAAAGAAATTCTGCCCCTGGGGACTCCAGCCCTGCCAACCTATTTTTGGAATTCTGACCTCCAGAACTGTCAGATAACAAATCTGTGTTGTTTTAAGCCACAACATTAGTAGTAATTTTTTACAGCAACAGGAAGAAACTAACACAAAAACTCACCCATCAGCCCAGTTACTCCCCTTGTCTGGAGAACAGGGAGCGTGGGGGAGGGAAGAGAGGCCAGGAGTGTTCCTTTAATTGGGACCCCTTCATACGGAGGAAAACTGAGGGATGGAAGAGGGAGGGGTCTAGCTGTTAAAACAGGGAAACCAAGGCCCAGGAGTGTGTGGCTGCCGGCTCAAGGCCACATGAGAACAAAGCAAACCTGACTGAGGGCCCGTGTCAGACCGCAGGGTTCTGCCCTTATTTGATGCTAATTACCCCCTGAATGCACATAATGTCCCGCTGCAGTAACCTTGTGGAGAAGCAGAGCTCGGAGCATAAAGATCAGGGATCCAGGAAGAGAGGCCAGGCTGGGCTCTCCTTGCCACAAGGTCACGCAAACTTGACAATGAGCTCTGCATGCTGGATCCAGCTATTGACCGCTCATTATTCATCCTAACCTATTTATGCCTCTTGATAGCGTGAGTCAATTCACACCATAAGGACTTTTCCTGCCAAGAGAGCAGGGCATTTTGTTTTGCCATTTGGCAAGGAGAGCAGGAGACAGAAACTGAGTTCAAACCTGTGGCCCCGCATGACCCTCCTGGTCCCTCCCCGCTTTGTCAGCAGCACCTGCATCAGGACCAGGTCTGCCCCTAGACGGGCTCACCCTTCGCTCAGATGGTGACATCACCTCCTCCGGCTGCCCCTGTGCTGTTTTTTCTATCTGTGTATCTGACAAATATTTGATGAGGGCCTGCTACGGGCCGTGGGGATACAGCAGCAAAACAGGTTCCTGCCCTTGCAGAGCTGATGGTGTCCTGAAGAGGGCAGGACCTGCGCAAGTGCACGTGGTCAAATGCACATGCTGAGTTCCTCAGCTACGAGGTCTGGGAGCCAAAGACCTGGGCTCAAGTCTCCAGCCAGCACTCAGGAGCTGCGCGTTGGCTGCTGACAACACCTGCTCCAGCTTGCATGAGGAGGGTGGACTATAAACCGTGAGCTCACAGAAACTCGAATGACGCAGTTACCGTGGTGAGCCCTGTCCCCTGACTCCTCCAGCCCTCTCTGCCTCCTTCCTCAACCTCTCGTCCTTGAGCCTGATCACAGACTGTCTTCATCACTACTTACGTCTTTCTTGGGTGTGCGCTTGCTTAGCAAGAACGGGCCCTGGGAGAACCAGGTCTGGCTCACTGGTCACTAAACAAGATTAAATGTAAAGATTAGTTCCCAGTGCAGGAAGCATCGAAGACCCTCCATGCAAGGTCATCCCGCCACCGCTGTCCTCCCCAGGGCTGGGCTTTCCAACTTCACCTTGCGTGTGGGTCACCAGGGATCTTGTTAAAATGTAGATTCTCATAGTAGTCTGGGCAGGGCTCAGGACTCTGTATTTTTTTAACATATTACTTTTTTCTATTTTTCTTTTTTTGACTTTTTAAATCCACAAACATGTATTTTTGTTTATTTTTGTATATATTTATGGTGTACAAAATGATACTTTGATATATGTATCCTTGTGGAATGGCTAAATCAAGCTGATTAACATTTGTTCCAGGCTGACACCCGTGCTGGTCCAGGGACCCCATTTTGAGTAATAAAGTCCTGGAGAGGGTGGTCCTGGGTCTATCCCGCCAGCCAGGGTGCTTCCTCCTCTCTATGGCTCTGGGACCTGGAGCACAGCCAGCACTGAGCGGGTACCCTGTGAACATTTGTGGGTGTGTGAGTGGGTGGCTGTTTAATGCTGGGGGCTGGCGGCATGGGTACCATGCTGGTCGTGGCTTTAGATCCTGAGGCCCTGGGTGTGGCTTTACCCACAGAAGGTAGGAGAACTTGTTAGAGGCGGGCTGAGACATAATGAGTATCCTTCCCATAAAGAGGCTGGGGCCGTAGATCCACTGTGTGCCCAAGGGCAGAAAGACAGTTGACTCAAAGGCTCACACTCGGCAACTTCGTCTCTGGGGACAAGACCTGCTCAGAGAGCCCAAGGAAGAAACAGAGTAGCTTAAGAACACACCTCAGAATTACTCTCAAAACAGCAGCTGTGCAAGAAGGAAGCAGAAAGAAGGAAGATGCATATTTAAGAGGCAGAACAGAGGGATCTCAATGCAAGGAAGGTGGTGACCTCTGAAAATATGCCAGGAAGATGTGACTGACTGGGGAATGAGACTTTCAAGGACTAACTGCTCTTAAACAAAGAGGGGAAATGAAAATATAAACAATATTAAAGAAAAATACAGGTTGAACAGCTCTAAGAGGGCAGGAGGAGATGTCTCGGTTCTTACCAATTGGAGAAATCAAATCTTAGAGTCCCCCAAAGGAGCAGGAGCCAGAACATGTTTGAAACCACAGACGAAAGGTACAGCAGGAGCTTTGACCACAGCGACCACTGCAGGAAGCAGTCAGCGAATCTAGGCAGCTTGTGGAGCAGAAGGCAGGGAGGTAAGTTTCAGGGGGACACCCTCGCTCTAAGTGTTGGTGCAGCCAGTGTCCTGATAGAGAAGTTTATGAGTCAGGGCTCTGGGGAGGCCCAGCAGAGGGGAGGCATGTGGCAGGGAGGGCCTGAGCATGCCTCTGTTATACCGTTTGAGTCCTGGCTCTGTCGTCTAATGTGATGGGGCCTCAGGCAAGTCACTTAACCGCTCTGTGCCTCAGTTTCTTCATCTGTAAAAACAGGGCTAGCAATGTTATCTGCACGACAAGATTGACTAACAATTAGACAAGTGAGTTGTGTAAAGCCTGCAGGAAGTGCCTGGCATATGTTGGTGCTGTAAAGTGTTAGCAAATGCACACGTAGGAGAGGAGACAGGCAGGGCAGAAACGTGTTGAGACCAGGCCTGGGAAGAGAGGGGTCCTGTGGAATTAGACACCAGAGGGGGGCTCTCTGAGTCAGAAAGCTGATGAGGAAACCATGTGTTTAAGCTGTCGTTTTGGCAGGACTGATTGATTTCATATTTCTCACTCCAGGAAAGAATCCAGAGGAGAATGTTAGAGAACAAGTGCCCGGTGTGCAGGCAAAGGGAGAAGAGTGGCCAGGCCCCGAGAGCCTGCACGCACAGTCACCGCGTGTGCCGTGGAATGGACCAAGCTCAGAAGCAGGTTCACAGTTAGAAATTCTCCCATGGGGTGCGGGAGGTGGTGGAGACACACTCAGGAGTGCTTGCCGTCTGGGACAGAAGCCGCCAGCCTCCTGTGGCCATTTCAGTTTACACTGGCGTTAATTAACATGGAATAAAATTTTA
This sequence comes from Galeopterus variegatus, assembly GCF_000696425.1. Classification (NCBI taxonomy): domain Eukaryota; kingdom Metazoa; phylum Chordata; class Mammalia; order Dermoptera; family Cynocephalidae; genus Galeopterus; species Galeopterus variegatus. Next base: position 5,753 of record NW_007733375.1, on the reverse strand, counting down.
AATTCAATTCCTTAGTCACACTAGCCACATTTTAAGTGCTGGTGCTTAAAATATCAGATGTGGCAGATAGAGAACATTCCCACTATTGCAGAAGGTTCTATGGGAGAGGGCTGGTCTGGCTTAGGTCCCTCAACACCCCACTCCTGCAGAAAAAATGGAGCAAGAAACATGTGTTTTACACTAAAGTGTAAGCCCATGACTGCAAGGACTGTACCCGTGTTTTGTTCATGGCTGTATACCCCAGTCCCAGGACAGGACCTACAGCAGGCAGAATAACAGCATGCAAAGATGTCCATATCCTCATCCCCAGAACCTGTGAACATGCAACCGTCCACAGCAAAAGAGACTTTGCAGATGTGATCAGGTTAAGGATTTTGAGATGGGGAGACTGTCTTTGATTATCGAGATAAGCCCAATGTGGCCATGAGGGTCCATATGGGAAGAGGGGGGCAGTAGGGTCAGAGATGTCCCAATGAAAGCAGAGGTGGAGTCCTGGGGGGCTGGGAACCCAGGGATGCAGGCAGCCTCTGGAAGCTGGAAAAGTCAAGGAAATGGGTTCTCCTCTAGAGCCTCCAGAAGGAACCAGCTCTGCCACACCTTGATTTTAGCCCATTTTTGACTTCTGACCTCTAGAACTATCAAAAACAAATCAGTGTCATTTCAGGCAGTTGCATTCGTGCTACTTTTTTGCAGCAGCAACAGGAAACTCATATGGTGGCTGCCCAGGGCAACTGTGCAGCTGGTTAGCTGTGGGGGGGAGGCAGAGCCATTCCTAGAGACACGGCTCTTAGGCCTAAGGAATTCTACCTCAAGAGAGGCAAAAGGAGCAGAAATGAGGACTCCTTCCCAAGAGACACGTGAGGGGCTTTGTCACGAGACAGAGTTGACACTTAGTTTGGCATGGAGGCACCCAAAACACAAGTTGAAGGGGAGCAGTAACATGGGATAGAAAAACTCATCTCAGGCAAGACCTGGTAACAGAGGGCAAGCCAGCCACACCATCTCACAGGCAGCTCTCAGAAAGACAAGACAGCACCCCACAGGGACTTCTCACCCAGATGTGGCAACATCAACAACTTCTTAATGGGAGATTGTGCCCAGCGAGTGCAGGTTCTCAGGTCTGGACTTGGCGCAAGGGAGGAGGTTGAAACCTTTGCTCAGTACCACTGAGTCTCTGCTGTGTCTGCAGCACGGAGCACTGAGCTCTGGGGCAGACATTGCTTTGATATCCAGCCGCTTCAGGGGCAGAAGCAGATTGTCCAGCCCCGGTCGAGCTTTCAGATGATGGTGGCCCCAGCTGATGTCTGAATACAGCCTCATGAGGGACCACAAGCCAGAACCTCCCAGGTAAGCTGCTCCTGAAGTCAGACCCCAAAACACTGTGGGAGTAATAAGTGTTTATTGATGGCTTAAGGTGCTACATTTTGAGACCTTCTAATGAGCTAAATCAGATGGTGTGGCTGGACATAACTTGGGATGTGGTCTAGAAGACAGGAGATATTTTTCAGCCTTGGAAATAGAGTAGTGTCAGAGTTTATTTAGTTCATGCACTTCTCCAATTTCTGAGCCTCTGGAGAAAATTTTGCCCTGCACACGGGCAGTCCAAGGAGGCTGCCTGAAGAAGCAACTTTCTTTTGAGCAAGTTGCCTCATGCAGGTGGAAAGGAGGGTTTTGAAAGACAGATCATGTCATCCGAAGAGGAAACTCTTCCCTGGCTGATCATTAGCTTATTGATTAAAAGGAAAGACAGCTACAAAAAGTCACTCTTCACGTTTCCATATAGAAGTGAGACTCCAGCCTCTCTTGACCCCATGTCGCCCCTGAGCTCAGGGAGAAAGACCAGAGCATGAACAGAGCCCCTTCTCCTTGTCTTTTGGGCTCTTCCTGCCTCCGGAGGAGATAGACTCTGGCCGCTCCTGTCTGTGATACTCAGTGCTTCTGCAGGCAGCTCTGGTCTGGGGTTGTAGCTGAAGGGGAGGAGGTAAGTTCCATCCAGGGGGCACTTGATCAAGTCCACCTGCACATGCCAAGGCACATATGCCAAGTAGCATCATTAGTAATAAAGAGACATGTTTATTTCCACCTTCCTGTCACCTTCATATCTCTCTCTCTCTCTCTCTCTCTCTCTCTCTCTCTCTCTCTCTGTCTCTCTCGGTTCAAAACTTGGGTGGGGATGAGGAGATATTACATAATGAGGTAATGAGGCCATGAGGGTGGAGCTCTCATGGTGGAAATAGCTCTTGTAAGAAGAGACAGGAGCGATCTTGCTCTCTCTCTCTCTCTCTCCACCACGTGAGGACACAGCAGGAAGGCAGCTGACTGCAATCCAGGAAACAGGCCCCCACCAGAACCTGCCAACACCTTGATCTTGGACTTCTAGCCTCCAGAACTATCGGAAATAAATCTTCGTTATTTAAACCATCTGGTCTATGGTCTTTTTGTTACAGCAGCCTGAACTAAGACAAGGGGTTAGCAGTGGACAAGGCAGGGGTCATGTCTAGTGTTGATGTCAACTTCAACATGCGGCTAAAATAAAATTGCTCGTGGGTAGAACCCCAGATGAGAGGGTCTGTTCACAACCTGCTGTGGACCCCACCCCAGACGTGATGGCAAAGGCCATATTGTCATCAGCCCACATTGATCAGAAACCTCCGGGGTCAAGTTGTTTCCAGGAATGGAGACCCCCACTCCGCGGCTCATGGCTGTGCCCACCGATGGAGGCCCCTTCTCTCAGCGGATGAAGGAGGCTCCCAGTGACTCGATTCCACCCGAGTGCCTGAGGGCCTTGACGGAGCCGCGGCCTCTCGCTCAGATGAGGAAGCTGCTCACTAATTATGCAAGATCGCCCTTGATGGGCAGTTAGTGATGCGCCGCCTCATGAATCACTGAAGCCCATCCGTTTCTGCAGAGGCCGAGCTCAACTCGGAGACCTTTCATAATTTAACATTTGATTACATTTTGGGCCAGTGGAGTTCAGTGTTTAAATATTTCAGGCAGAAGTCTAGGCTGCAGCACGTGGCCCTCCCTCCTAGCACACAAGGCAATTTACGTCCCCTTTGCAGGCAATGAGTTGCCGGATCAAAGTGTCTGAGCCTTTCCTGGTGAGTGGCTTATGTCACCCACTCAGCAAGAGGAGCATCATTCACCTGCCACTCCTTCTGGAGAGCACTTGGTTCTTCAGGAAAAAGCCACCGCTTCAGAATGATTCTCACGCTTCAGGGTGATGGGGCTGATGCGTTGTCCACATGCACGTAGCGTGTGAATGCCAGAGCCCCTAAGAGCTGTGCCTGCTCTCGAGGGGTTGCTTAGCTCCCCTTCCTCCACTGTCTGCTTGCCCCCATCTCGGGCGCTCCTCTGCTTTGGGGCGGGGGTGCTCTCATTGTGAACCCACAAGATCTGTGCAATAAATTTGCAGTAAAAGCAGCACTGGCTGTCAGATCAGTCCTGTGTGCTTTAAACATTCGTTTATTTATCCAGTGACTGTCACTGCATGCCCACGAGAGGGGCTCTGTGCTGGGGACAGGGGCACTTAGTGCTATAAAGAACAAGTTGTTGTGGGATCTATTGTGTCCCCCCAAAACTTCACATTGAAACCCTAACCCCAGGACCTCAGAATGTGACTGTATTTGGAGATAGGGTCTTTACTGCAGTAATTAAGGTAAAGTGAGGTCATTAGGGTGGGTCCTAATCAAAAGTGTCTGGTGTCCTTATAAGAAAAGGAGATTAGGGGGCCGGCCCGGTGGCGCACTGGATAGTGCGCCGCTTGGGAAGTGCGGCGGCGCTCCCGTCCGAGGGTTCGGATCCCACATACAGACCGGCTCCCGCTCACTGGCTGAGCGAGGCGCGGGAGCAACGCCGAGGCTTGCGATCCCGTTGCCGGTCCCCGGTCCGGTATGGGGGCAACACTGAGGGTTGCAATCCGTTGCCGGACACGGAAAAAAGACAAAAGACAAAAAAAAAAAAAAAAAAAAAAAAAAAAAAAGGAGATTAGGACACAGACAC
>NW_007733375.1:0-787 GCF_000696425.1 Galeopterus variegatus | reverse complement strand
GGAAAAAAAAAAAAAAAAAAAAAAAAAAAAAAAAAAAAAAAAAAGAAAAGGAGATTAGGACACAGACACACACAGAGGGATGACCACGTAAAGACACAGGGAGAAGACAACCAACTGCAAGCCAAAGAGAGGCTTCAGAGAAACCAACCTGCCCACACCTGGCTCTCAGACCTCTAGCCTCCAGAATATGAGACAATACATCTCTGATGTTCAAGCATCCAGTCTACTTTGTTACTCCAGCCCTAGGAAATTAAAACAAAGTCCCTACTGTCAGGGTGGTCATGGTCATGTGGATGAGACAGACAAATAACCAAGTGACGAAAAGTTGATCAGGACAAGCCAACAAATATGGGTAAGGAAGGGAGCAGAGGAGGTACAGAGGAAGGGAGCCCCCAAGAACCTAGGAAGTGAGGCAGGCCATGGGCTCTGCAATGGACAAAAGGAAGCACCAGGGTCAGGGAAAGATGAGTGTGGGTGAAACAGCCAGCACCTCATGAGAGGATACCATTGTACCAAGGAGCGCAACAGAGGAGGAATGTGCTTTTAAAAAGCACTTCAGGGAAGAAGATGGCGACGGGTCTGGAGCGGCCGTGCCAGGAGACAGCGCGATCCTGAGAGCTGTGCGCTGTGATACCAGAGTATTAATTGCATTTCCAAGAGCAACAAAAGGTGAATAATTCTTTCAACAACAATCCTGCATTGACAAACAAGCAGCAGCAGTTTCATGGTTTTGGGGCCGACACAGAGGAGGACTCCTGAGAGCACCCAAGCCCGGCTGCGGGAATGG
>NW_007733374.1:109616-112311 GCF_000696425.1 Galeopterus variegatus | reverse complement strand
AAATTAACCCCCATTCACAACACTCACCCCACACCACCCGCTCATCCTGCTGCACTTGAACATATTTATTTTGATATGTTATTCACATATTGTTGCTATGCACTTATGTATTTAAGCTGTTGCATGCAGGCAACCAAGAGAGACCCAGTTATCTGTCCTTTTCATTAGTACTGTGTTGGTGAAATGAATGTAACACAGGTTTCAGATAAGTGGAGTCTCTCTCATTACTGAAATAAAGAGGAACATTGTCTTTGATCGGATTAATCAAGCTATCAAGATAAATCAGAAACATCCTAGCAGGGAAAGCCCAAATGCCTGGTGATTCTGTTGTTGATTTCAATGCACAGATGTTGGAAACAGATTCAAGCATGAGTGCTTCTTTCCAAAGATGTACCTAGAATGGTTTGCACAATATAGTTATAGATCTAAAGCNGTGGTATTTCTCTTTCTGTGCCTGGCTTATTTCACATAACATAATTTTCTCCAAGCTCATCTACATTGCTGCGAATAGCAGAATTTCGTTCTTTTTTATGGCTAAGTAGTGTTTCATTGTATATGTATATACCACAATTCCCTTATCCAGTCATCCGTTGATGGACACTTAAGTTGGTTCCATATTTCGGCTGTTGTAAAGAGAGCTGTGGTAAACATGGGAGTGCAGGTATCCCTTCGACATGATGATTTCCATATCTTTGGGTATATACCCAGCAGTGGAATTACTGGATTGTATGGAGTTGTCTGAGGAACCTCCATACTGTTTTCCATAGTGGCTGCACCAATTTACAGTCCCATGAATAGTGTAGGAGGTTCCCCTTTCTCCACATCCTCACTGACATTTGCTATTATGGCTTTTTGATAATAGCCAGTCTAAGTGGGGTTAGATGATATCCAGTGTCGTTTTGATTTGCATTTTCCTGACGGTTAGTGACATGGAGGATTTTTTCATGTACCTTTTGGTTATTCATATGTCTTACTTTGAGAAATGTCTATTCGGCCCCTTTGCCCCTTTGTAATCCTATCTTTGGATTCAAATAATATAGACATATGCCTTACCAAGTGAAATCCCAGTAAGTCAATGCCTGTGATTTGGCACTCTTTCTTAGGTGTCTGAAGAAAGATTCCTATTTTGCGTGTCCCTAAGACTAAAGTTCATTGCAAGTAAATTTACAAATATGTGATCTAGAAGTGATTTTCACAAACTGCTATGGAAAATCTACCTCATTGATTTACAGCTCCACCTCACCTATTGCACAACCTAAGTATCCATCACATTTCTGACTAATTTCAGCAGATTTTGTGGGAAATTTAGATCACCTACATAAAACACATGTAGCAGGTTATCTTTTCCCAACAGTTATTCTATTCAGCCCCAAATCATGGAAGAATAACTTCATTTCCTCTTGAATAGTTCACTTTAATCATGGCTTACAAAAAGTTAGATAGCCAGAGGGCTACCAGCTCGATTCCCACCCTGAATCATCTTATCAGTAATGAAGTGAGGCCTGCAATAGTGAACTGGACCGTCTAACTCTTGGTGCTGCCAGATCAAAAGGGGTTTTGTCCCCTGGATTGTTGGAGAAATTATGGGCACGTGGACTTGGCCTCTGTGATGGGTTTGGTGTGATCTCTGATGTTTGTCCCCATCCTCTGTTGTATTGATTCCCATCCAAATGGTCAAACCTGAACAAGCCTTTTAAAACATGAAATAATAGGCTGCTTGTATCCCGCAGGAAACTAGACCGTTCAGCCACAATTGGAACCATTTTCCAGCAAAGTTGATGCATTTGTACCTCACCTGACTGAACAGAAATTAACCCCCATTCACAACACTCACCCCACACCACCCGCTCATCCTGCTGCACTTGAACNAGCCTATGTTCAAGAGTTCTCCCAGTCCGTTTTGCTTTTAGCATCAAAGAGCCTTCAACAAAAGCGTGCTTGCTTAAATAAAGGACGAACTTTCTATACTGTATATTTCTATAATATTTTGTAAGTATATATTACTTTAATACTTATAGTTTTTAAATAAAGTTAGTAGGTAGTCCAAAAATTAAACAAATAAATACATTGAAAAGGATGATATTGTTGTTATGCTGCCAGGCACCCAAGCCCAACACTCAGGGATGTAAGCATAATTATCCTGGTTTAACTTCATTTCAATATTTAGTCGCTACCATGTGAACCACTCAGTGCCATAGACACAAAAGGCACAAAATAAATACCTAAGCAATGAATATAGTACTTACTTCAACCAGACACATGAAGAGAGAAAGCTGAAGTTCACAGCTAAGAAACACAATGAAAAAACTCTCCCAGAGTTAATTAATTTTTTATCATATTAAGGACTTCTGCTTTCATTAAAATTATAAGTCTGTGGAAACTCTGTTGTATTGTGGTTTTAGTTGAAAAATGAAAAATATTATTAATTTAAAATATGTTATTTTAATTGTGGCAAAAACTTGTTTCAACATGTAGCCTTGGGAATATCTCTAGAAGTAATAAAACAATTTATGAACTTGCTAAGGACTCTTTCCTGCTGTTAGTCTTAGTTGGTAGTTGGTCTTCATACATACATAATACACACCTACTACATCTATACACAAATGTTAATTATATTCTGAAGAATAAATTAGTTTGCTTAAAAAAAAGATCTTATACTTGATTGCTGATATTTACAACTGAAAACGTTGACCTA
>NW_007733374.1:107079-108917 GCF_000696425.1 Galeopterus variegatus | reverse complement strand
TTGCTTAAAAAAAAGATCTTATACTTGATTGCTGATATTTACAACTGAAAACGTTGACCTACATCTCATTCTTTCTTTGAAATAAATAGCAAAATAATTTTAACAGATTTTGGAAATTCAAAAATTTTACAGTTTATTTCAGATCTAAAATCAAAAATTTTAACTGAGCAAATATTATTAAAACTCTACATATAAGGTAATTTATAAAACACCTAGAGTCTCAAACATGAACTAAATATGGCCACTGTTTTCAAGGAACTTAGACTCTAATAACAAATAGATTTTAGAAAGGAAAGGAAAAGAAACAAACATATATTTATATTGAGTGCATGGGATTTGCCAAACAATGGGCTGTGAACTTTACACATAGTATATTATTTTTGCAGATATTATTATTGGACATTTTCAAATATAAAGAAAGTGAGGTTTGGCAAGGTTAAGTATTTTTTTCACATCACTCAGCTAATAAGTTGTAGAAACAGAATTCAGGCCCAGGTCTTTCTGATTCCAAAGCCCACACTCCTGTTTCACTACTCAAGGCTGCCCCAAAGGAAGAAGTGAACAATTCTGAAAGGCAAAATGCAGGAAGACCTCACAAAGCAGGTAGCATTTCAGCCTACATTATTTTGCTGATCATTTACAGATAGTGCCAGGCAATGCTTATTTCTTGGGGTATTTTTTATTCACAACATGTTTGTAATTGCTCTCTCAATTTTTTGTGCTACAAGAAGGAATCTGTGGCAAAGATAATTTAAAACAAGACATAATCTTCAAGTCTTTTATGTTTATTTTTTGGCAACAGCTCCAATAGTATATCCCTACTAATCATGTTAGCAAAGGCTATCAAAATGAGTTTGCATTTCCAGCAGCACAGAAGACTGATGATAGAAATTCACCTAGGTCTACTGAGTCACCTAATGACAGCAGCTTTAATTTAAAATATGTTGTCGGTAATAGGCCAAGTGGATAATCCACTTGTGGATAATTGAGAGTATGTCTGTGCCCACATTTTAAGATCTAGGTATTTCATAGAGGTTCTATAACATAACATGTCATAAAATAACCTGTTCCCAATGCACTACTATCCATTAAAATCAATAGGGTTTTGCAAGCCATGCATATGATAGATAGTATGAAATGTAATTAGTATTGGAAAATTGCTGTAAAATCTCAAGCTCTTTGTACATAAATGACCAGGATGTTTTCCACTGGGGCTTCTTTTTCAGAGTAACCTAGTGAATAGAGTCTGAAGGATTAAATAATAGGTGTCATCTGGTTTTTAAGCAAATGAAGCCTGTTGTTTCTGTGCACAGGAACACAAAAATTTATGAAATAAGGTAAAAAGCAGAATCTAATAGCCCTTGGGCTGCAATTTTTGTATCCTACATTCAACCTGCTGGGAATAAATTATCTGAGCTGACATCCCTTAGGCTAAAGGTTTATAATGGAAAACGCCCCCCAAAAGCCTCAAATATGAAGTAACATTGTTAATCACCACAATTTAGGTTCTCTGTTCTAAGTAGAGATATTCACACTGAGGCACACAAATACACATATGCTGAGTACAAAAGATGCTCGAAGAAAGAGACAGAATGAATGTACTTTCTATTTTTCTTTCTTTCTCTTTAACCTTATCTGTGCATTCCTGGGTCACACAAGCATTGTGCTGACTCTGGATGAAAACACCCCTTTGATGGAGGATACATGCTGAAAGGGAGAATTCTGAATTATGTTCTCTAAATTATCCAAGGCTTGGAGAGCAAGTATTGATTTTAAAAATGACTAAGCCAGACCTCGTACTGCAGAGCCCCCTCTCTCACTCCCTCCCCCCCCCCCCC
>NW_007733374.1:105710-106216 GCF_000696425.1 Galeopterus variegatus | reverse complement strand
ATCAGGGTCTAGTGTGCCTTCTGGTGGCCATTTGTTTTGATTATCTAATTGGTATTGGGGCCACTCTTGTGTGCAAAGACTAAAGACAAAGTGTTGAGGTTTTTCATAAGACATTGAAGGGGGGAGTCCACTAAAGGTGACGATGGGAAGCTCCCATGTTCAGGCAGGAAGGAGAGAGGAAGGTAGGGAGGTGGAGAAGAGAGAATCCTTCGGCCGGTGGGAGGGAAAGACACAAATATAGAGGACGGCCCCACTATAATGTGCCAGTCCCAGAGGTTCAGAGACGAACCGGGAGGGAGGAAGGTATAAGTCGTCACTTAACCTTCTGTCACCTCAGCAAGGGCAAGTGCCCAGAGGCTCAAAGGAACCTGGCACTGGGATTTTTGGGAGCCCTGGGCTCGGAGAAACAGAAACAGTAAATTGAAAGAGAAAGTGAGAGAATGGGAGCTTCGCCCTGCAAGGATCGCCTTTAACTTTGGGTTTTGATTGTAGTAGAATGTGGATTG
>NW_007733374.1:101145-104754 GCF_000696425.1 Galeopterus variegatus | reverse complement strand
TGACGAGGGAGTATTTAGGGCTCCACTGAGGCCCTGAAGGCCATAGTGGGGCATACTGCCCCTGTTAGGGCTGGACGCTGGAGGGGTAGTCCTAGTTTAAAATGACACCTCAAAAGGGAGACTTACATTTGGATGAGCCGGTGGTGCGTGCGGAAAGCCAGCGCCGGAGAAAATGGACGAGGGCAAAGCGTCAGCAGCGGGAACCGCCGAGAGAGTGAAGGAGGTCTGAGAAGGAGTCCCCTCGGGTAAGGGGTGAGCTCCTCCCAGGTTTCAGCACCAATGAAAGAACAACAGGACCCAAGCTGACAGTTCACCAGAGAAGTTCCGCTTTATTTGAGAGTGAAGCATGCATTTATAGAGAGCTGAGTTCCGGGAGAGGGTGGTTAGTACGTGGGGCGGTAGCTGATTGGTTGTAATGGCGGGTGATGATTTTGATAGGCCATACTTTGGCACCGGCAGGAATGTTAGGACCCAGAAGNCCCTAACAACCCCTTCAGCACCAGCTACTTCACAGAGAGGAGCCACAGTGGAGGACGGGGGATGTCCCCAAGAACGAGTAAGTGGGGGGGCTTAAAGGGGGAGGAAGAGCGGAAGTGTTAGGAGTGGCGGAAGATGGCGGTGGAGCTGGTGAGGCAGAAAATGGCAGGGTGGAAGAAGATGGCGGTGGAGTGGGTTGTGGGGATTCGGAGGCAGACGGAACTACAGGAGGAGGGGATCTGTATGGAGGAGGTTCGTCCGCAGGGTCAAAACCATCAGCACTAGGGAATGATAGAGGCGGCGAGGACAGAGGGTGTTTGGAAGTGAGGAGAACCTGGGAGGGAGAACAGGTAAGACAGAGGGAGGGATTTGGGGCAAGTAGGCGGAAAGCTTCAACATAGGGAATCTCCTTCCATTTTCTCTGGCGCTGGCAGAGGTTAAACAAATCTCGGAGAATATCAGGGTCTAGTGTGCCTTCCGGTGGCCATTTGTTTTGATTATCTAATTGGTATTGGGGCCACTCTTGTGTGCAGAGCTTTATAAGAAGGTTAAGGGGGAAGCTCCCATGTTCAGGCAGGAAGGAGAGAGGAAGGTAGGGAGGTGGAGAAGAGAGAATCCTTCGGCCGGTGGGAGGGAAAGACACAAATATAGAGGGCATCCCCACTATAATGTGCCAGTCCCAGAGGTTCAGAGACGAACCGGGAGGGAAGAAGGTATAAGTCATCACTTAATCTTCCGTCACCTCTGCAAGGGCGAGTGCCTGGAGGCTCGAAGGAACCCGGCGGTGGGATTTTTGGGAGCCCTGTGCTCGGAGAAACAGAAACAGTAAATTGAAAGAGAAAGCGAGAGAATGGGAGCTTCGCCCTGGAAGGATCGCCTTTAACTTTGGGTTGGGAGAGGAGTAGAATGTGGACGGTCTGGTGTGAAGAGGGAGTATTTAGGGGTCCACTGAGGCCCTGAAGGCCATAGTGGGGCATACTGCCCCTGTTAGGGCTGGATGCCGGAGGGGTAGTCCTAGTTTAAAATGGCACCTCTAAAGGGAAACTTACGTTTGGATGAGCCGGTGGTGGGTGCGTAAAGCCAGCGCCAGAGAAAATGGACGAGGGCGAAGCATCAGCAGTGGGAACCGCCAAGAGAGTGAAGGAGGTCCGAGGAGGAGTCCCCTCGGGTAAGGGGTGAGCTCCTCCTGGGTTTCAGCACCAATGAAAGAATGACAGGACCCGAGCCGACAGTTCACCGGAGAAGTTCCGCCTTATTTGAGGGTGAAGCATACATTTATAGAGAGCTGAGTTCTGGGAGAGGGTGGTTAGTATGCGGGGCGGTAGCTGATTGGTTGTAATGGCGGGTGATGATTTTGATAGGCCATACTTTGGCACCGGCGGGAATGTTAGGACCCAGAAGAGAAGCCGGAAAGGCGCCATGCTTTAGGGAATGTCTCCTTTGGGGTTTTATGGGGCCCTACATATACCAAGACTCAAATCCAGAAATCCTAATAAATCCCAACAGATTAAAAGGAAGGAAGGAAAGCAGGGAGGGAGGAAAGAAAATAGATCCACAAATCGTGGATTTTCAGTGAGACTGAAAAACATCAAAGAAAAGCAAAAGTTTTAGAAGCAACCAGAGTAGTGGGGGAGGGGGAATCACCTACAAAGGAATAGCAGTTAGATTACTAAACTGTCAGCTGCAACAATGAGAATCAGAAGAAAGATACTAGTTAAAAGAAAACTTCGTCAGACATGAACATAAAAATATTCACACTAGGTTTTCTATCTGCTACCTTGCTAGCAATCAGCCCTCTTGGGAACACTTTATTAACCCTTTATTAAACTGTGACTTGTTTTACTTCCATTGCCCAGATGAGTACCCCCCCCCCCCGCGGGTAGAAATATAATGCAAGCCACATGTGATTTTTCTAATCAACAGCAACATTTCAAACTCTCACTAACAACAGTGAGTGCCTAGATCCCCTGGACCTTGGTATTATCAACACCACAGTCTAACCAACTGAGCTAAACAGCTAACCCAAGAACTCAAATTCTTGATACTATATGATCATCTCTGGAAATGTAAACTTACTTTTTATATGTTATGTGGGCTGAAAGAACAACTGTGGATTAAGCATCAGTTCCTTTAAAAAGGGCTATCTTGGGGCCAGCCCGGTGGTGCACTGGAGAGTGCGCCGCTTGGGAGTGCAGCTGCACTCCCGCCGAGGGTTCGGAACCCATGTGGAGACCGGTTCCCACTCAATGGCTGAGCGTGGTGCGGGCGCAGCACCGAGGGTTGCGATCCGTTGCCGGTCCCCAGTACGGGTGCGACACTGAGGGTTGCGATCCTGTTACCGGTCAGTAAAAAAGACAAAAAGGAAAAAAAAAGGGCTATCTTGAAGATAAATCTTGACTAAAGCTTTAGAGGTGACCTTGATGGGCAGTGAAAGGAACCACTGAAGTCAATGAATAACAATGTATTGACTTTAAATAAGTTTGCCTAATGTTACACACAACAAACAAACAAACAAAAACCTTTACATTGTTTAAAAAAAAGAGAAGAAAAGAAAGGAAAAAAGAACATTGTCAGGCCAGATTTTAAGATGATTCAGCTATAAGCTATTCACAAGAAGTGCTTCTAAAACATAAGGAAGCTAAAAAATTGAAAGAGTAGGAAAAGATAGACTGGAAAGTAATAGTCAAAAGAAAGTTGGAATAGTTTATTAAATATCAGACAAAATAGACATTAAAGCAAAAATCATAGCTAGAGATAGAGGACCACATAATGTTAAAAAAATTTAATTCACCACTAGGAAGAGATAATGATTCTAAACTTACATGCATATAATAATATAGCCTCTAAACATAGAAAGCAAATATTTACAGATCTATGAGAAGAAACTGACAAATCCGCCATTACAGTGGGAAAGTTTAACACACTTCTCTCAGTAATTGATTGATCAAGCATATAAGAAATAAGAATATAAAGAAGAGAGGATTTGACCAGCAGAATTAATAAGCTTTATTTAATGAATGAATAAACCAGTATGCACAACAACTAAAGAGCACACGTTCTTTTTTTAAAACTACACTCCTTATTGAACTATAACATACATAGAGAATAGTACACAAATCAAAAATATATGAC
>NW_007733374.1:92097-101135 GCF_000696425.1 Galeopterus variegatus | reverse complement strand
GAACTTTCCGTTTGATGGGGCGGGTGGTGGGTGCGTAAGGCAAGCGCCAGGGAAAAGGACGAGGGCGAAGCATCAGCAGTGGGAACCGCCAAGAGAGTGAAGGAGGTCCGAGGAGGAGTCCCCTCGGGTAAGGGGTGAGCTCCTCCTGGGTTTCAGCACCAATGAAAGAATGACAGGACCCGAGCCGACAGTTCACCGGAGAAGTTCCGCCTTATTTGAGGGTGAAGCATACATTTATAGAGAGCTGAGTTCCGGGAGAGGGTGGTTAGTATGCGGGGCGGTGGCTGATTGGTCGGAAGGGCGGGTGATGATTTTGATAGGCCATACTTTGGTGCCGGCGGGAATGTTAGGACCCGGAAGAGAAGCCAGAAAGGCACCATGTTTTAGGGAATGTCTCCTTTGGTGTTTTATGGGGCCCTACACCGGGTCTCTTAAAACTGATTTTTTAAAAAATGTTTTGTTTTGTTTTTATTGGTTATGAATATTCATGGGGTAGAAAGCAAATTGTCACTGCTCGTGCCTAAGATGTGATGGTCAGATCCATACTGGCAGCATATCCATTACCACAAATTGTGATTATGCTCCGTGTCCCCCACCCAGTTATCCCCTCCATTATCCCCGTCCTCCCTCCCCATCCCGCTTTCCCCTCTCCACTTTGTATGCCTAGGTATGTTCTCTCCCTCTGCAAGTCCAATGCACCACTGTGGTCTTTCTTTCCTTTCTTCTTTATCTCTTAGCTCCCACTTATGAGAGAGTACATATGGTATTTATCCCTCTGTGCTTTGCTTATTTCACTCAACATAAGTTTCTCCAAGCTCATTCATGTTGTTGTAATTGGGAGAATTTCATTCTTTTTTATGGCAGGGTAATATTCCATGGTGAATACTATTTTTCCTTCCATGAAGAAATTAAATTTTTCTTTCCATGAAGAAATTAAATAATTTCAATATTCCACAGTATTTTGTAAGAATACTGAAATTATTTAATTTCTTCCAGAAGAATACTGTGGTGTATATCGATGGACATTTAGGTTGGTTCCATATCTTGGCTATTGTAAAGAGAGCTGCGATGAACATGAGAGTGCAAGTATCCCTTTGACATGATGATTTCTATTCCTCTGGTTATATACCCAGAAGTGGGATTGCTGGATCAAATGGAAGATCTATCTTTAGTTGTTTGAGAAACCTCCATACTGTTTTCCATTGTGGTTGTACTGATTTACAGTCCCACCAACAGTGTAGGAGCGCTCCCTTCTCTCCGCATCTTTGCCAGCTTTTGTTATTCTCATTCTTTTTGATTATAGCCAGTCTGACTGGGGTTAGATGATATCTCAGTGTGGTTTTAATTTGCATTTCACTGATGTCTAGTGATGTTGAGCATTTTTTTGATGTACCTATTGGCCATTTGTATGTCTTGCCATTTGTTTTGATTATCTAATTGGTATTGGGGCCACTCTTGTGTGCAGAGCTTTATAAGAACCTTAGGCTTGATATCGGGTTCTAAAGACAAAGTGTTGAGGTTTTTAAAATGTCTATTCAGTTCCTTTGCCCATTTTTTAATTGGGTTATTTGTTTTTTTACTATATAATTGCTTGAGTTCCTTGTATATTATGGATATTAATCTCTTGTCAGATGCATGGTTAGCAAAAATTTTCTTCCACTCTGTAGATTGTTGTTTCATTCTGTCACTTGTTTCCTTTGCTGTGCAGAAGCTTTTTAGTTTGATATAGTCCCATTTGTTTATTTTTTCTTTTGTTGCTTGTGCTTTTGGGCTCATGCTCATAAAGTCTGTGCCCAGACCTAGTTCCTGAAGTGTTTCTCCTGTATTTTCCCTTAGTAATTTTACAGTTTCAGGTCTTACACTTAAGTCTTTTATCCATTTTGAGTTGATTTTAATATTTGGTGAGAGGTGCATGTCTAGTTTCATTCTTCTGGTTATGGATATCCAAGTTTCCCAGCACCATTTATTGAAGAGGCAGTGTTTCCCCAATGTATGTTTTTGTTCCCTTTGTCAAATATCAGATGGCTGTAAGCCTGAGGGGTGATTTCTGGGTTCCCACTTGATCATAGTGTATAATTTTTTTGATATGTTGCTGTATTCTGATTAAAACTGATTTTTTTTTTTTTTTGTCTTTTTCGTGACTGGTAAGGGGATAGCAACCCTTGGTGTGGTGTCGCCCACGCCGCGCTCAGCCAGTGAGGGTACCGGCCATTCCTATATAGGATCTGAACCCGCGGCGAGAGCGTTGCTGCGCTCCCAGCGCCACACTCTCCCGAGTGTGCCACTGGCTTGGCCCTAAAACTGATTTTTAAACTCAAGGACTTTCTCACAATACTGGGATGTTAAGAATAAAAACTAGTAAGTACTTAGCATTTGCATATTAGTGACTTCATTTTTAAACTTATTATTAGAAAGACAAGCATTTATTCAACTCTTTATAATTTACATAGGATGCAAAAATACCCGGTCTCATTTTATCTTCCCAACAGCCTAGAGAGACACACACGTAACATACTATGTGTTCAATAAATGTTTGATTACTCTTATTTAGAAGATATAAAAATTGAGGAGAGTCTCTATTAAACCCCACACACCTTAAAAACTTGCTGAAAATCAGTGTTAAGTAATATCTACTTCTTACTCAAACTTGGACCTGAATCCAAATAGCATGCTCTTTAGCCTTATGTTGCCATTCATTCATGTTTTCTGGTGAAATGTGCGAGTAAATTTCAAGTGTATGGATTATTACAATCTATATAATAGACCAAAAATGTATTGGATACCTGCCTACAACAGCAAATAGTGTGACGCAAAATGTCACTCATGCCAAGATTAAGAAACTCTGGTCAAGATGAAGGTACTTTCAGAAATCCTTGTAAGCTCTGGCACTTATGCTGATATGCAGAAAATGTCTTTTGGTCAAACCAAAGTTGATCTTGAATACCTGGTTTAAAATCAGTTTAAAAAGCTGTTAACAGTAGGTTACTTTAATTCGGACATTATCACATATGTGGAAAGCTTAATTATTATTTGGGACCTTTTATTTTATTTTATTTTAATTAATTTATATATATATACATATATACATATACATATACACATATACATACACATACACATACACATACACATACACATACACATACACATACACATACACATATATATATATATATATATATTTATTGTCTTTTTCGTGACCGGTAAGGGGATTGCAACTGCAACCCTTCGTGTGGTGTCGCCTGCACCGTGCTCAGCCAGTGAGCGCACCAGGCCATTCCTATATACGATCTGAACCCGCGGCGGGAGCGTCGCTGCGCTCCCAGCACCGCACTCTCCTGAGTGCGCCACGGGGACGGCCCTATTTGGGACATTTTAAATCATGAGCACTCTTTGTCTTACTCCATAAATAAGTAATCTTAGTCCGAAATTTGAATTGGGCGGGCTGGTTATTCAAAATAGAACTACATAGAACGAGCAGTTTTAATGTATTTTTGCATCTGTTAATGATGTATTTGTGCATCCATTTGTTTAATCAAAGTTTTTTGAGGCCCTCCTTCGTCCTGATATTGTACTAGTTGCTGGCATAGTGCCTGTCCTACAGGAGCACCCAGATCTGGGTAAAACAGCAGGTATGCAGAAATAATGAAGTATGGGAAGTTCCGTGGTAGAAGCATATGATGTTGTGAGAGCACTTTGGAGGGCACCTCACTAATCCAGAGAGAGGGCTGACAAGCCTTCTTGGAGATCATCATTCAGGAATAGGCAAGGGACGCAGGAAGAAAGGGACATTTACAAATTCATGTGTAATTTTTTTTTTTGTCCTGTTTTGAGACCGGCCGCACCGCGCTCAGCCAGTGAGCGCTATGAGCGCACCGGTCATCCCTATATAGGATCCGAACCCCCGTCGGGAGTGCTGCCGTGCTCCCAGCGCCGCACCCTCCTGAGTGCGCCACGGGGTGAGCGCTGTGAGCGCACCGGTCATCCCTATATAGGATCCGAACCCCCGGCGGGAGTGCTGCCGTGCTCCCAGCGCCGCACCCTCCTGAGTGCACCACGAGCTCGGCCCAAATTCATGTGTAATTTAATTGGTAATTAAATGTGTTGAATTGTTGTCTAATTTTCATGCTTTGTAAATTCTTCTATTAAGAGTTAAGAAATCAAATGAAGGCACAATAGAAGATCATTTTGTAATCCTGATCACTATATGACTAATGACTATCCACATTATCATAGGCATATTTAGAGGATTTTGTCTGGATCACATATATAAGATTTAAAAAATAATAATATAAAGGTGCATGTGATAACTAGGGTCTCAATTGGTAACTGGTATTACCCTTTTGGTTTGGATTTAGTCATACAAATTTCAATCTGAGATCTTAGATTTAGCTTTCTTGTCATTTGTGTACATTGGTAGTTTCAATTGTTTACTGAGAATTTCCAGTCTGATCATTTAACAAGTACTTTTCTCTATTGGTTTGGTGACTTTGTGAAATTTGCCTTAAAACTTCTTTGGGGACAATAGCACTCCATGTTGTTGAAGAGATTTTGAAACCTTATTTAAATGATTTCAAGAGATACGTTTGGAAAAATGTCGTGTTGACGTTGATGGTCAACAATTTCTCAGCCTTACAAAGAATCAGTAAAGATCAGTAATGTGACCTTTAAGTGAAAAATACTTACACTATTTAACTAAACCTCTAATCTTAAATTTTAAAAATTAGTTTGTTCTCTTGGGTAAAGAAAGGTGTTCTTTCTTCTTCTTTTTTTTTTTTAAAGTTAAGCAAACATGTCACAAACTGCAGAACAGTTACATTTTCTTATATTCCGTAATACCTGTATGAAATAATTTTCGGGTGTTGTAAAGTTATCATATTTCACTTTAAATTTTAGGGTACCAAGCACCAGGCAAGTCTTAGCCCAAAGTATATTTTATTTTATTTTATTATTTTTTTTATGCTATGCAGTGACTCCGAAGTATATTTTAGATATATTTTTATAATCATTACCAGGTTAAAATTACTTCATATTACATATGAGTAAAATTAATTGTTGTGTAATGAAACCAAATGATCTTTTATAAAGAAGCTGTGGTTAATATGTTATTGGTTTTAAATACTGGTTTTTCTGCCTCTTAAAGGAGACTAACAGTAAAGAATGTGGTTACACAGCTAAATGCATTCAAGATAACCATTTTTACATGATTCTTTGTGTGTGTGTGTGTGTGTGTGTGTGTGTGTGTGGCTGGGGTCTGCACCCTTGACCTTGGTGTTATAAAACCTCTAGCCAACTGAACCAACTGGCCAGCAGTGATTATTTTCTGTTATAAACTTTACCTCGGAAATACATATGCTATTTGGTGGTATACAACCTCATCGCATTAAGCAATTCTAAAAATTACTGTGTTTTAAATTAGAATTCAAAAGACCATTTTTGGAACTCTGGAAGAGTTGGGGGCAAAGAACCCTTTGGTAAAATGTGTCCAGGAAAAATCGGTATCACTTCTTTGTCTGTATATGTAAAATGTGCACATAACTATGTTAATAAATTGAAAATATCATGATGCTTAAAAACGAAGCTCAGTTTTATTTCAGAATACTAATAAAAATATAAAAGCCCCTCTTTCTGTACTCCTTGCATGTAAATAATTCTCCCCCCAAATTACTATTATAATTAATTCTAAAAACTTTTTGATATGAAGAAATAACTTCTAGGACAGATATGCCATATTATTTGCAAAATTACATTTATGAATCTGTGTAACTTTGTTGATATCATAAATTATGAAATAATTTTGGTAAAGAATTAAAAGATAAATTAGATAAAAAAAGGATATTTTAAAATTTGGAAAGTGAAATATGTTAATAATTTGCTAAGGAAACTTTATAGAGTCTAACAAAATTCAATATAGTGAAATTCAGTCTTTCTCATTAGTTTTCACAAATATACAATGTGTATCACCAGCACCACAATCAAGAACCCTTCTCTCCACTCCCAGTCACTGGCAACTACTCATCTTTTCTATCCCTATAATTTTGCTTTTCAGAATATCATATAAATGGAATCTTACAATATATAGCCTTTTGAGTCTGGCTTCTTTCACTTAATATAATGAATTTGAGATTCATCCATTTCAAGTATCAATAGTTTATGCCTTTTTTCTGTTGAATGATATTCTAGTGTATGAATGTGTCTTAGTTGTTTTATCCATTCACCAGTTGAAGGACTTTTGGGTTGTTCGAAGTTTTTTGAGATTATTACTTTACACTTCTCTCCTTTTTTTTTTTTTTTCCCTTTTTGTCTTTTTTAGTGACCAGTAACGGGATCGCAACCCTCAGTGTCGCGCCCGTACTGGGGACCGGCAATGGGATCGCAACCCTCGGTGTTGCGCCTGCACCGCGCTCAGCCAGTGAGCGGGAACCGGTCTCCACATGGGATCCGAACCCTCGGCGGGAGTGCCGCCGCGCTCCTGAGCGGCACACTCTCCAGTGCGCCACCGGGCCGGCCCTTAACCTTCCTTATTTACATTTCCCTTTTGTCTTCTCTGAAACATACAGTAGTAAGTGTATAGTTATAGCAAATCATTAATTGGTTAATCCAACACATTTTTGTTGATTGCCTATGAAGTGCCAGGTATTATTCTAGACACTGGGAATGCACCACCATTTCTGCTCTCATTTAAATTAATAAGTTCTGTTACCATAATGAATTATCATGGTATATGTATAGATTACTTCTCTTAAAGATTTTTGTGAGTTAGATGAACTTTTCTTTTTTGCAGTTCAGCTTTATTTCCTTTTATTCATTATTCAGGGGAAAAAGAAGTCACACTACTGAAGTTCATTGGAAATATTAAAGGTGGTTAGTGCAGAATACAGAATATATTTGTTCTGTTTTTATGGTAATTGTTTTTGATAAATTACTTAGCACAAAGTTTCTTTCTCAGTTATGTTGGTCCCTGCAAACATAGTTTTGAATACAAGTTCCTTGTTATGCAAGGAATTTTGTTTTCATTTCTGCTTGATAGTCTGTTTTCTCAAGAAGATATACATAGATTAATTAGTAGAGTCCAGAAGAATAGTTGTCCTGTTTGCTGCCCTCTTCAGTGAAACAACATACCATTTTGCTCTCTAGGGATCTAGACCAAAAGTTTTTTTTAAGGAGTAGGGAAAGTAAAAGAAAGACTGAAAACAAGAAAACCTAGGGTTGAACCTAGAGTATATAAGGATGTTTTTAGGGAATTAGAATTACAGGTGGTCTGGAAACCTAATATGTGCACAGAAGTCTAATCCTTTCAACTACATGAAAGATTTGGTAGAAATCAAATGAAAGTTAAAACCCGCATGTATACTTTAGATCCATAATCCTTTGTTGGATAGACCCTGCAGAATAACGCTAAGGTAAAAATTCTTTGCAACATTTCACTGTCAAGTTTTAGACATGTGACCTGTTTATAAATTTCTACAAAATATATCTCTACGAATATGTCTCTGTTAGTGTGAAAAATAGAAACTGTGGTTCAAATGAAATTATGCGTATTTTAGGATTTTAGATCCATAATCCTTTGTTGGATAGACCCTGCAGAATAACGCTAAGGTAAAAATTCTTTGCAACATTTCACTGTCAAGTTTTAGACATGTGACCTGTTTATAAATTTCTACAAAATATATCTCTACGAATATGTCTCTGTTAGTGTGAAAAATAGAAACTGTGGTTCAAATGAAATTATGCGTATTTTAGGATTTTCAGGAATTTTAAGATTTAAGTTTACTTTTTTTTTTTTTTTTTTTTTTTTTTTTAACTCAGGAAGGGTAGTAATAGAATATGAACATTCATAGGGCCATTTTTTTTCCCTCCCAATCTTAGGACTTTAACTTGACCCAGTTCTCCAGATTCCTAAGCCCTAGGGTTTTTTGTTTGTTTTTTAAGAGTTGAATTGGCACTTTAGTATGTCTTGGAAAACTTAGCTAGCAGTGTATGTGAGTTCGTAGTTACTAAACATCAAAGAATATCAAAAGATTTCCAGATGGCATTATCATTTACATGGCCTAAGATATGGGAGACCTGTTAGATTTAGGAATTAGTTTCAGATTGGACATTGGAAAATTTATGTCAAAAGACTGGTTAACTATAGCAATAAATAACTGTTAAGCAACATTATTAAGTGAATGAAGGAGCATATTATTAGTATTTTTGACAACAAGCCTTATTCTCAGAATATTGATATTCTGATTATTATTTTAGTAGGGAGATTTTCAAGGCATGTCATTCAGAAGTTTACTGCTTCTTTAAATATATTCATGTATATATTTTGCCTTCCGAAAGAGTTGGTTTAATTCCAAGTGATACAGAATTCAGGGTAGAACAGTCTGGGTTTATTTTAAACTTACAGCCAAGGTAGGAATGGCTGAATGAAACAACTGAAGAGATGATGGACCCCTATATGACTCTTTTCCTTTTTTATCTCCTCCCCCCTCCCCTCCCTTCTCCACCCCTCCTCTTCCTCTTTTTCTTTTTCTTCCTCTTCTCTTCTCTTCTCTTCTTCTTTCCCACCCTCCCTCCTTTCTTTCCTTCCTTCCTAAATGTACAGCAGGCTCCAGGATAACGCTTTATTCTAGCTATAGGTGGCAAACAGTGTTATGGCTGGGAATCAAGCTGTTTAAATAAGAATGGAACCAAGAGTCACCATTGCCTCAGGAACAAGGAACAACTTACTTTTTGCTGCATTTCTTAATTTCACGTGTGGCCAGGGGGCCCTTCCCCATGGCCTTTGCTTTAAGATCCTGGTGTTTCTTTTGCTCTTTTTTTGTTTCTGCTTGAGAGCCTTATCTTCCTCATCTATCTCCTTGGCCTGCTATTTGGGCTGTTTTAGGGGCTTCTTCTTGTTACTTTG
This sequence comes from Galeopterus variegatus, assembly GCF_000696425.1. NCBI lineage: Eukaryota > Metazoa > Chordata > Mammalia > Dermoptera > Cynocephalidae > Galeopterus > Galeopterus variegatus. The sequence continues at coordinate 92,239 of NW_007733374.1, read as the reverse complement.
AGGCTGGACATGGTGTAAGACCCGTGCACCAAGCACAAATCCTACACACTGGAGTGACTCGCCTCACAGAGATCACGAGACGAGATTGCTGCAATTTAAGCAAGAGGAGTTTTACTTCAGCATGCTGGGTCGCTTTGTCTTT
>NW_007733374.1:90269-91582 GCF_000696425.1 Galeopterus variegatus | reverse complement strand
TGGGGAATGTTGTGTCATCTTTTATTTTTTATTTTATTTATAACATATCAAGTTAACTTTTTAGGAGCATGTGGGCTGGAAGTTTTGGCACCCTGGAAGAGAATGGTTAGACATAAGAGAAACAAGAGAGTTTTTATCTTATCACAGTTAAGGTGTCCAAACAACTTTCAGTCTTAAGGGGTGCTCTACAGCACTCTGGACTCTCCCGGTGGTGCTCCCCTTTTCTTGGTCCTCTGGTGGCGCAGGTTTCACGTGCGAGGCGTGGACCCAAGCGGAGATCCCGTCTACCTTTACAGCCTTTGGGGTTGTTAGAAGCACTAAGTAAGGTCTTTTCCAGTGAGGCTCCAGGGTCCGGGAACGATGCCGTCTGACATAGACTGTGTCCCCAACCTGGAACTGATGAGAAACTTAGGGGGGCTGCCAACTGCATCCAAACTTCCTTCTGCATGGCTTGAAGTCCTTTTAACCTGGCATATAAGTCACTGTTACTGTGGCAAGTGGGTTTAAAGGCGTCCCCCAGGAAAGCCAAGGGGGCAGGGGCACCATAGAATATCTCAAAGGGGGTTAGGTTGAACTGGGAGGGAGTGTTCCTAACTCTGAACAGGGCTAAGGGAAGGAGCAAAACCCAGTCTACGCCAGTCTCTATGGTTAATTTAGTCAGAGTCTCTTTTAGAGTTCTGTTTATCCTTTCTACCTGTCCTGAACTCTGGGGTCTGTAAATGCAATGTAATTTCCAATTGACCCCTAGTTGTCTGGCCACTCCCTGACTCACCTTGGTGATGAAAGTGGGTCCATTGTCAGACCCGATTACCTTGGGAACCCCGAACCGTGGAAAGATTTCTTCTAGGATCTTCTTGACCACGACAGTGGCTGTTTCTTGTTTTGTCGGGAAGGCTTCTACCCATCCGGAGAAGGTGTCTATAAAAATTTCAGCGGCCGGTGAAGGACCTCCAGCAGGGCTACGATCTCTTCTTTGTTTTTGATCTCTTTTCCTCCTGAGGTCAGGAGACCCCGCTGTTGATAGACAGCGCCATGCACATGGCAGTGGCAAAGGCATACCTGCTGTCCGTATAGATGTTGATTCTTTTGCCCTCTCCTAGTTCAAGGGCTTTCGTGAGGGCGATGAGTTCTGCCTTCAGGGCGGATGTCCCAGCAGGTAAAGTCTGCGCCCATATCAGATTCCGGCCGTCCACTATAGCAGCTCCTGCTTTCCGAACTCCTTCTTCCAGAAAACTGTTGCTGTCAGTAAACCAGGTGGCTTCAGCATCCATCAGAGGCTGATCTGACAAGTCTTTCTGCCATCCATGTGCCTC
>NW_007733374.1:87361-88344 GCF_000696425.1 Galeopterus variegatus | reverse complement strand
AAAAAACTTGTCTCTTTAAAAAAATCTTCTCTACCCCCATAGCCCAGGCCGCTTTAGGTCCCAAAATGGCTTTAGTCCTGCTTATTCTAACAATTCTCCATTGTCAATAGTTCTTTCCACTTTTATGGAGTGGGCCGCCGACTCATCTGACTGCTTTAAGCTGTTTTCATGGCGCAGTAGGGGTTAATGTGGAATAGAACTATTGACATGATGGGGAACCTAGCTCTTGTTCCCCAGCTGGAGTGGTGCAGAGGATCAAGAGCATTTGTTTATCTATTGTCTTAACAGTTGATTTACAACAGGTGGCTTACTCAGAGTTAGCAAGCTATACATTAATTGGCACATTAAGAATTTTAAGAACATACATGAATCCTTTGTTTGGGAACAGGATGTCTCATCCAAGTTATGAGTCTCTTCTTTCAACTTTATGGAACTTGAGAGAACTGCTTGTGTAGACAAGACATCATTTTTCCCCTTTTTTGATCAAAACATTCCTCATGGAAGCATTGAAGATAATTTTCTGATTGAAAAGGTTTTACTTTTCTTTGTATGGATGCCTCAGTGCTGGGAAGACTNTTTTTTTTTTTTTATCTTGGCTGAAATGCCATAGACAGTGAGTTTTTTTTTTTATAATACTTGCAGAACTCTATGCACAGATAGACAAATTTTGTACAGAGACTTAGCTAATTACAGTGCTCGGTTTTTCAAGCTTGCCAGGGGAAACTGAGAAAAAAATAATTTTTTTCAGTCATCAGGTCTTTAATGACCAAAAAGCACAAACTTAGTTACTCAAACACAAACAGACAGACAAATTATTAGCCCTGGCTTTCACGTCAGTCCAGTATTTCAGAGTCAGACTCAAAGGAGTTGAGACAGATTGTCCCATGTCGCCCCAGACCCCCATCAGATCCACACACACGTGTAAGACTGGCCACACACACACACACACACACAGCCAGACAAAAACACCGATGCACTCCTGC
>NW_007733374.1:67740-86550 GCF_000696425.1 Galeopterus variegatus | reverse complement strand
GGGGGGGGCAGGAGACATGAGCTATGAGGGGTCCGTGTTTGTGAGTCAGGTACAAGGTCTTGCCAAGGCTGTGGCTGTGGCGTGCCAGTACGTCTGCCCCGCCACTCGACCACTACGGACGGCTCTGCCTTGGAGCCTCAGAAATTCTGAAATCAGACCGGTGATCTCATCCCTGAGCCACCGTGATCTCATCCCTGAGCCACTGAAACCAGATCAACAACTCCATCTTGGAGCCGCCGAAAACCAGATTATAACAGACAACTTACAGCAGGCAACAAAACAGACACAGACAGACAGACAGCCACGGTACCTGCTCGAGCGATCCTCCGTTCTCTAATCTCTGGTCCCAGGGAGAGTGAGCCAGTCCTGGACGAGCCCCCAAAATGTAAGACCCGTGCACCAAGCACAAATCCTACACACCAGAGTGACTCGCCTCACAGAGACCACGAGAAGAGATCGCTGCAATTTAAGCAAGAGGAGTTTTACTTCAGCATGCTGGGTCGCTTTGTCTTTCGGAAAAGCGGCCCCTAGCTCCTTGACATGAGAGTTTTTATACACTTTCTTTGGACAAAGACTTTTTTTCATGGTCAGGCTTAACAGGCTAGCCCCCCCGATAAGGGACTGTTTAATTTTTTTTAATCACTTGGGCTCTGCCAGGTGTCCTGAAGATAAGAGGGCTGTTTAGTCCTTGAGACCGGCTGGCCCCTGGAATGTGTGTCTAGTTCTGCTTTGACCTCTAAAAAGCTGCTTCACTTAAAATACCTTTAGATATGTTTCCCCGCTTTTTTAGTAAGTGCTTACAGGAATAATTTGTGCAGGTTAAAATCATACAGGCATTGGTAAATTGTGCAAGTGTTAAAGTTATGTTTCCATTACAATGGCACCTGCTGCCCCTTCCCTAGATCCTGCCTATTCATATATTTTCGAGATTTTAACTTGAGCCTAACTTTTCACCCCCTCACTTTTCATTTTCTAGTTAGAGAAAAAACTGTTGAGTTTTCTTTTCTTTTTTTTTTCAAATATGTTACCGTACGTAATTTTGTTTCATTCCAAGGAGTTATTTCATGACGTATTGTTTTAAATGAATAGTCTTCCCAGTTATCTCTGTAACAAGTGAAATATGTCTTCTATTTTATGGGTTACTTTTCATACAAATATCTCTTTCTAGTTGCTTTAAATATTAAAAGTAATTTTATCAGAATATACTAATCAGTTTCCTGAGCAACAATTTTGTAGTTTAAAAAAATTTTTATTTTCTCTAAAATTGAATGTTTAAAATTTATTTTGTGTATGATACGCATTACTGAGTTCTAAATTGTGTCTGGCACTGTTCTGAGCACTAGGAAGAAAACAGACAAAATTCATTGACCTCATGGAGTTTGCATTTTGGTCTGGGAACACTAACCACAAGTAAAGATGTAAATGGCAGGCAAAGAGCTCAGGCAACACCACAGGTATCTCCTGGTGCTGGCTGGAACTCCTAGACAAAGGACTGATAGACTAGTCTGCTGTTCTCTATGCATCCACCCTCTGGAGAGGGTGATTGGGCCAGACACAACTGGATAAAACAGAGCATCCTTTTGGAAAGTGACCACACTGCTTCTGTCCACACATACTGGAACTTCAGAGGACCCCCAACTGAGCATGTTACAGTGGGGGCTTTTGCAGCTGTGAGAGTGCTGCTAATGGAGAAAAACACCTTGCAACTAGACACCAGCTGTGCAGTTAGCATTTGGATACACACATACTGGAACTTCAGAGGACCCCCAACTGAGCATGTTACAGTGGGGGCTTTTGCAGCCGTGAGAGTGCTGCTAATGGAGAAAAACACCTTGCAACTAGACACCAGCTGTGCAGTTAGCATTTGGATAACTTATGAAAATTCAAGGTTGTGCACAGCTTCTTGCACTGGAGATTCTGGAGCCACTGTTTCTAGCTAGCTCTTATGGCAACTCAGAGAACTCCACCAGAATGTCACTTAGTGGAGGAATCTATTTTTTTCTTTTCAGTCTGCCCTCCTAACCCAAGAAGCTAATTAAACATAAACCTTTGCATCAGTGGCATGAATTAATGGGCCTATCCATCTAAAAAATTAGAAGGAAGAGAGAGTTGTTCATCCATTGACCTCTTTCACACACTTCCTGGGTTTGGACATGTTCATGCCTTACCAATCAGGGTCTGTCATCTCTCTCTGGGATGAACCAAATTTTTTGTCATTTTCCCTGAGTAATAAACTTCACAAGGATTGAGGAGTTACTGTTCTGTCACTGCAAGAAACTTTCAGGGACAGAAGAGGATGGCTGTGAAATCACTCAATGCAAAGTTAGTGAACATGTACCTACTTATCCAGGTTGTCTAGAAACAGCAGTGGTCACAATGAGTAAACCTGACTGTCTTAGTCTGTTGGGCTGCTATAACAGAATACCATGGACTGGTTGGCTTAAAAACAAAAGAAATTTACTTCTCACAGTTCTGAAGACGGATAAATCCAAGATCAAGGTGCTGCAGATTTGGTGTCTTGTAAAGGGCCTGCTTCCTGGTTCCTAGATGGCTGTCTTCTTGCTGTGTCCTCATGGCAGAAGGGGCTAACAAACTCTCTAGGGTCTCTTTTATAAGGACACTAACGACTAAAGGCCCCACTTTCTAATGCCATTGCATTGAGGGCATGGATTCCGACATGAATTTTGGGGGGACACAAACATTCAGATTGTAATAATCACCATCACGTTATGTTGTTGCACTTAACACTGGATCCAAAGGAACAACGGTCACAGTCTAGTCAGAGAGGCCCCCTGGACTTCAGGATCTGCAGTGGGAGTCCTCTCCAGAGGGACTCCTTTTCCCAATCTATCAGATCATTCTCTTCCATTAATCACCTCAGGGACTTCTCTGCTGTTACTTCCCTTCATATTATATCTCAGCAAATCCTTTAGGTCCCTTCTGGTTTTTACATCAACCCATCATTTCTATTTTGTTTGCTTGTTTTCTAGCTTCATTGTTCGTTATTACTACTGTTTTATACTCCTATAATGTTTTAATGTAAACAGATAATATAACACAGGTATAATAAGAGGGATGTAATGGACAAACTAGGTGAGTCCTGAAAGGCTTTAGAGTGCAGGGTACATTTGAGGTAAGGCTTGAAGAGCAGAGAAGCAGGGAAGAAAGACATTTTTGACCATGGTGACATGGAAGAATTAAAGGATATTCATACAATGGTGAGGAGTTTTGTGTGACTAGGGGTGCTTAATAGTAGGAAATAACTCAGGAGGGTGGTGTTGGAACAAGTCCCTCAGAATCATATAAGGCATTTGCTGATGTATGAAAGACATTTTTGACCATGGTGACATGGAAGAATTAAAGGATATTCATACAATGGTGAGGATTTTTGTGTGACTAGGGGTGCTTAATAGTAGGAAATAACTCAGGAGGGTGGTGTTGGAACAAGTCCCTCAGAATCATATAAGGCATTTGCTGATGTACTGTAGAGGTGGAAGCCAACAAGTCACAGATTCATAATTTTAAAATCTCTTGTATTAACTACTATTCATTTTTTTATTTACTGACATTAATAATGATGATTATATCGTCTTCCCTTTGTGTGTCTTCAAGTGGTCTCCTCCCATCCATTATCTAATTTTATTCTAACAATATGTGAGTGACACAGCTCTGAAAGTATTTTAGTATTCTAATTTTTACAGATAAGGAAACAAGTATGGAGAGTTTACATGATGTACTCACAGTCACATGGCCATTTTTCGAATGATGCCAGATCATCTGATTTTTAATTTTATATCCTTGTTGGATTTTATTTGTGTATATATATATGCTTTCTGTCTTTTTTTCCCTCTCAAATTATTGTGTTTTTCTTTTCTCCAAAGGACTTGGCTTTTACCCTGGAAGAGAGACAGCAATTGAACATTCATGGATTGTTGCCACCTTGTTTCATCAGTCAGGAGGTCCAGGTCCTTAGAGTAGTTAAAAATTTTGAGCGTCTGAACTCTGACTTTGACAGGTAACACATTCCTCAGGGTGATTTTTATATCTCTGTTGTGCAGTTGTCTGGTTTATTTGCTATTTGATGAGAAAGTTAAAATATTTAGTGATTTGGAAAGAGTAGTCAACTTTGAGGAGAATTTGCCTATAAATACAGTGATGTTTTTAAAAAAATTATTCTTTTTAGGAACATTTGAATGAAATAAAATTTTCTTTTCTAAACAGTATCTTCAGAGAGACTACTTTTATTTTATGATAAAACTGTTGCTATAAAGGTAAATTATCAGGAAATGCCACCTTAAACAGAGCAAAACAGTTTAAAATGGCTTTTAGTCAGACTTTAAGTACATTGTACGGGAAAGCACACTCTTTCAGCCTTCAAGCTTCGTTCCAACACTTGTGAATTTAAATCACTTTGTTTAGCATTTAGTTTCTGTCTTTGCACAAGGATGAAGGTAACATTTTTCTCTACCTTTGGAATTAGGTAGCCCTAGATTGAAGTTCTGGCTCTATCTCACTAGCATTGGGTTCTGGCCACTGTAGCTTTCTTGCCCTTTGCTTTTGACTCTGCCTTTTCTTATGAAGGTACTGAGCCTCTGTCAACCTCAGTTTTTTCATCTGTGGATTGAAGAGAATAATAGCTATTTGAAAATATTGTTGTGAGGGTCAAAAGAGGTAGCTAACCCAATATCTAGTAAGTATTGGTATTAGTCAGGGTTCTCCAGAGAAACAGAACCAACAGGATGTATGTGTGTGGCGGGGGGTGGGGGGGGTGGGGAGGTGTGGCTTGGTAAATCCCAAATCTTCAGGTTAGGCTGGTAGGCTGGAGACCCAGGGAAGAGTTGCAGTTTGAATTCAAAGGCAGTGTGCTGACAGAATTCCTTTTTGCAGGAAGGGGGATAAGTCTTTGTTCTATTAAGGCCTTTAACTGATTGGATGAGGCCCACCCACATTATGGAGGATAATGTGCTTTACTCAAAGTCCACCAACTTAAATGTTAATCTCATCCATGGGCCGAGCCCGTGGCACACTCGGGAGAGTGCGGCTCTGGGAGCACACTAGGCTGGTAGGCTGGAGACCCAGGGAAGAGTTGCAGTTTGAATTCAAAGGCAGTGTGCTGATAGAATTCCTTTTTGCAGGAAGGGGGATAAGTCTTTGTTCTATTAAGGCCTTTAACTGATTGGATGAGGCCCACCCGCATTATGGAGGATAATGTGCTTTACTCAAAGTCCACCAACTTAAATGTTAATCTCATCCATGGGCCGAGCCCATGGCACACTCGGGAGAGTGCGGCTCTGGGAGCGCACCAGCGCTTCCGCCGCGGGTTCGGATCCTATATAGGGATGACGGGTGCGCTCACAGCGCTCACTGGCTGAGCGTGGCGTGGCTGGTCTCAAAAAAAGGACAAAAAAAAAAAAGTTAATCTCATCCAAAAAACACCTTTGCAGAAACATTCAGAACGGTATTTGACCAAATGGCTGTACACCCTGTCTGTTATGGACTGAATATTTGTGACCCGCCACAAATTCATGTGACCCCCCCCAAATTCATATGTTGAAATCTAATCTCCACTGTGATGGTATTTGGAGGTGGGGACTTTGGGAGGTGATTAAGTCATGAGGATGAAGCCATCATGAATGATATTAGTGCTCTTATAATAGGCCAGAGAGCTAGCTCCCTCATTTTTCTACCATGTGAGGATACAATGAGAAGATAGACATCTGCAGCCTGGAAGAGGGCCCTCACCAGAACCCAGCCATTCTGGCCTTCATTACTGTGAATTTCTGCTGTCAACAAGGCACCCAGTTTATGGTTTTGTTATAGCAGCTGAGCTGATTAAGACACTGTCCCAGCCAAGGTAACACATAAAATTAACTATTATAAGTCCACTCCTGGTCAACTTGACAACTGCTATGATATAAGTGATTGTATCTCCCCTGAAATTTATGTGTTGAAATCCTAACCCTCAAGGTGATGGTATTAAGAGATGGGGCCTTTGGGAAGTGATTAGATCATGAATGGGATTAGTGCTCTTATAAAAGAGGCCCCAGAGAGCTGCCTTGCCCCTTCCACCATGTAAGGATGCAGTGAGAAGGTGCTGTCTATGAGTAATGGGTCCTTAACAGGCACTGAATCTGACAGAGACTTGATCTTGGACTTCCCATCCTCCAGAACTGTAAGAAATAAATCTCTATTGTTTATGAGCTACCCAGTCTGTGGTATTTTGTTATAGCACCCTGAATGGACTATGACAGCATGTATCTATGACAGATATGCATCTCCTTAAACCATACTAAATCTCCAAATAAAGACAATAGCAAGGTAATATTTCCACTAACATGATACAACTATCCTGTATACAACCAAAAATACACTGACCTTTTCGCAGGAAGAGGATGCAAAGTCCTTGGTTAGTGTTTACTATTCTTTTTTATATCCCTTAACTTAAATATTGTAATGTAAAGTTAACAATACTTAAATACTGTGATATAAACCAGTACATCTTATGTTATCTGAGAAGGTGATAAGACAGGGAAGAAAATGATATTTGCTTGTATATGTATATACACATAAACATATTTATAACAAAATAAGGAGGAAATGCTTATGACAGTTTACAGTCCTTGTTTGTATAATTCATCATGTGGTCATAGCTGATATTTATAACAACCTTCTTCCCTGAGCCATTCCATATTCCCTTTGCCCTCAGTAAGTATCTCAGCTGGTTCTTTACCTGGTAGGGTGACTCAAACCTTTGATCCTGAATGGTCTGGAGCATTAGTATTCCTTCCTGAATTGGGTTGTAGTGTTCATTTGCTTTAATCACAGGGTGTGGTAATACTAAGAGACATGCTAGGGGATCTCCTGTATGAGGGTACTTCAAAAAATTCGTGGAAAAATAGAATTAAAAGATAATATGAATCCAGACATATTCTTCCTTATCTCCATTATAGCGTAGCAGTCCAATTTCCCCTTGGTAGGCAGGACCAACCTCTCCCAGCCAGTACAGTAACTCCCTTATTTGCATGTTGATTCAGAGGCATGTGGTGCCCAAAGTAGCTGAGTTGCATTCTTAACTTCCTTTTCAGTGGGTTCATTACTGTGTCTCTTGGTGGAAACATTCTCCCCTTTGGAACTAAGACTTCTAGGCCAGGAGAGCATAAGGTCATAGGGACAGAAAGCAGAAATTTTGCTAGTGAGTCACTAGGGTTGTCAGTGAGTGGTCCCATTCCCATTTACATTCCTTGATTCCTGAAGCTGTGAATCCTGGCTATGGGAGGACAGAACCATATATTGGATGCTGATTCAGAGCATATACAGCCTCCTAGAGACCCTTACCCTAGCTTTGCAAAATATTGCCACCTTGCTGGTGCTGTAACTAAATCTTCAAGAGGACATTTCATTGTTCTGTCAAGCCAACTGCTTCAGATTGGTGGAGAACATTGTAAAACCCGTGAATTCCATGAGCATGGGCTTATTGCCACACTTCATTTGGTACGAAGTGAATTCCTTGATCCAGAAGCAATGCTGTGTGGGATACCATGATGGTGAATAAGGCATTTTGTAAGTCCATGAATAGTAGCTTTGGCAGAGGCATTGCATGCAGAGAAGGCATATCTGGGTCCAGAGTAAGTGTCTATTCCAGTAAAGACAAAATGGTGCCCTTCCATGGTGGAAGCTGTCCATTGTAGTCAACTTGCCAACAGGTAGCTTGGCTGATTACTCTGGGGAATAGTGCCACATCAAGGACTCAGCATTGGTCTATGCTGCTAGCAGATTGAGCACTCTGCAGTGACTGTAGCCAGGTTGGCTTTGGTGAGTAGAAGTCCATGTTGCTGAGCTTATGCATAACCATCCCTGCCACCATTGCCACATTGTTCATGAGCCCTTTGGGCATGAGAGGCGAATCTGACTCAGTTTGTCTAATGTGTATATGTTTGCTGCTTCTTAAAGTCCGTCACAATCTTCTCTTTTACTTGTTCCTTAAGTTCCTTTATCCTCTTATGTCCTTATTTTATATTCTTTTCCTGGGCCATTTTATCAGCTACCTCCTAAGAGCTGGCGACTTTCCTATTTTTACCACAGACTGTTTCTTAGGTATATATTGAGTATTAACTCAGTGTCAGGAACTTTTTTAAGTATTGGGATTATAGACAATGATCTCTGCCTTCATGGAATTTAATACATTATTAAAAGTTATAGACAGTCAGAATGACTGACTGCAATGTTGAGAATAGAATGTAGGCTGGGAGAAATTTTAGGAGACTTTTACAATAATCCAGGCAAGAGATGAATGGTGATTTGGATCCAGGGTGGTAGCAATGGAGATGTTCAGGTTTTGGATATATTTTGAAGGTAAAGCCTACATAATTTCCTAATATATTACATATGAATATTAGAGAGCTTTCAGAGAAGAGGAGAAAACAGTTAAGAAACAGTAAAGAAATGACCAGTGAGATAGGAAGAAAATCAAAAGAATATCATGGCCTGGAAGTCAAAGAAAGAAAGAGTATCAGCCTCTAGGAAATGATACTTGTGTCAGATGTTTAGCAATGGTGACTTCCACATTGCTAAATCAATTTCACCATGTCTAAAACACATCATCTTCCTCCCAAAAGTTGTTTTCTGGGGTATGTCTGTCTAATTATATGCGTCTCTGACTCTCAGTTCTGTGTATGTTCAACTATCCCTAGGGAATGGAAATCAATCCAAAAGGTTGGTAAAATTGTTGAGTATAGTTTTGCAAGATTCTTTTAAGTAGTACCAGTTTGAATTCTATTGTATAAACTATTGAAGGCTACAGGTAACACAAAAAAGTTTGTTTAGAAAGATAATTCTGGGCCAGAAGTGTCTCTAGAAAGAAAAAGGCCATTAGATACAAACAGTAAGAAAAATCCCTTGAACTTGCCTGTCTTAGTTATTTTTAGGGTGGTTGCTACATTCCCTTACTCACTTCCTGGTTGTCATTTTCCTTGGTTATTTAGTACTGATGGTAAAGGATAATGTCTTTCTATTTATTTGGTTAAGTTAATGTTTAAAATGTATCTATAGTGGTACATTCATCTGCTTTTCATTTTACAATAGGTCTCTTCAAGTACTGCTATTTCAGCAATGGTTTTAATATTTGAATGATGTAATAAAGTTTATGGTGCTTCGTTCTTTGAAGCATTTAAGAATATTTCTAAAGTCTTTTTTATCCTATGTTTTCTATGTAACCTAAAAAATAATTTATACTTGGTTGAAAAGTGTTTAATTAGATTTCTAAGCAGCTACTTTATGAATTTTTTGGATGTAGATCTAATTATGTCCAATATCCACAGGTATCTTCTCCTAATGGATCTTCAAGATACAAATGAAAAGCTCTTTTATAGAGTGCTAATGTCTGACATTGAGAAATTCATGCCTATTGTTTATACTCCTACTGTGGGCCTGGCTTGTCAACAATATAGTTTAGTGTTTCGGAAACCAAGGTATGTAAACTCTTAAGTACAACTTGTGTCTTTATTTTTTTACATATTATTGCAGTAATTTGAAATGTTTATTTTTTAAAAAATTGACAAAAAATGTATATATTTATGGTGTATGAGGGGTTTTCAAAAAGTTCATGGAAAGATTTGTATTATCTTTTAACTCTATTTTTTTCAAAACTTTTTGAAGTACTCTCCTATAACATGATGTTTTGAACAGTGTGAAATGGCTGAATCAAGCTAATTAACATATGAATTACCTCACATACTTACCATTTATTTGTGGTGAGAACACTAAGATTTACTCTCAGGAATTTTCATGTATATAATGCATTTTCATTAACCATAGTCACCATGTTGTACAGCAGATCTTTTGAACTCATGCCTCCTATCTGAAATTTTGTACCAACGTCTCCCCAATCCTGAAACCCCCAACCTCAGCCCCTGGTAACCACCATTCTACTCTCTGCTAGTATGAGTTTGACTATTTTTAGATTCCACGTATAAATGAAATCATGTAGTTTTTCTCTTTCTGTGCCCAGCTTATTTCACTAACATAGTGTCCTCCAAGTTCATCCATGTTGTTACAAATGATGGGATTTCCTTCTTTAAGGCTGAATAATATCCCATTATGTATATTTACTACGTTTTCTTTATCAATTTGTTCACTGATGGACACTTAAGTTGATTCAATACCTTGGCAATTACAAATAAAGCTGCAATGAACATGGGAGTGTAGATATCTCTTTAACATATGATCTCATTTCCTTTTTTTTTTTTCCTTTTTGTCTTTTTTTACTGACCGGTAACGGGATCGCAACCCTCGGTGTCACGCCCGTACCAGGGACCGGCAATGGGATCGCAACCCTCGGTGTTGCGCCCGCACTGCGCTCAGCCAGTGAGCGGGAACGGGTCTCCACATGGGATCCGAACCCTTGGCAGGAGCGCCACAGCGCTCCCAAGCGGCGCACTCTCCAGTGCACCACCGGGCCGGCCCGATCTCATTTCCTTTTGATATATACCCAGTAGTGGCATTTTTAGATCATATGGTAGTTCTGTTTTTAGTTTTTTGAGGAGCCTCCATACCGTTTTCCATAATGGCATGCTAATTTACATTCCCACCAGCAACGTGCAAGGGTTTTCTTTTCTTCACATCCCCGCCAATACTTATCTTTTGTCTTTTTGATAATAGCTTTTCTAATAGTTGTGAATGATACCTCATTGTGGTTTTAATTTTCATTTATCTGATGATTAGTGATGTTGAGTATTTTTTCATATATCTGTTGGTCATTCATATGTATGTTTTTGAGAAATATCTGTTCAGGTCCTTTGCCCATTTCTTAATCTGATTATTTGTTTTCTTGCTATTTGGTTGTTTGAATTCTTTATATATTTTGGATTAATCCCTTATCAAATGTATGATTCTCATATATTTTCTCCCATCCCATAGGTTGTCTTTTCACTCTGTTGATTGTTTCCTTTGCTGAGCAGAAGCTTTCTAGTTTGACGTAATCCCTTTTGTCTATTTTTGCTTTTGTTGCCTGTGCCTTTGGGGACATATCCAAAAACACATTGCTCAGACTGTCATACAGCTTTTCTCCTGTATTTTCTTTTAGTAGTTTTACAGTTACAGATCTTACATTTAAGTGTTTATCTATTGAGTTGATTTTTGGATTATGGTGTGAGATACAGTTCTAATTTCATTCTGCCTGTGTGTATCCAATTTTCCCAACACCATTTAATGAAGAGATAGTTATTTTTCCATTGTGTGTTCTTGGCAACTTTGTTGAAAATCAATAAAACATTAAAGTGTGTATTTATTTCTGGGTTCTTTATTCTGTTTCATTGACCTATGTGTCTGTTTTTATGCCAGTACCATTCTGTTATGATTACTATAGCTTTGTAGTATATTTTGAAACCAGGGAATGTGATGTTTCCAGCTTTTTTTTTTTTTTATTGAGATTGCTTTGACTATTTCGGGTCTTTTGTGGTTTCATACGAATTCTAGGATTTTTTTCTGTTACTGTGAAAAATTTCTTTGGAATTCTGATAGGGATCGGAGTGAGACAGGGAGTCAGACAGGCATACCTTGGAGATATTGTGGGTTCAGTTCGGTCCCAGGCCATCACACACAAAAAATATCTCAATAAAGCAAGTCACACAAATATTTTGATTTCCTAGTGCATATAAAAGTTATGTTCACCCTATATTGTAGTCTGTTATGTGTGTAAAGAAATATCTCAGAAAATGATGCCTTAATTAAAGAATGCTTTATTGCTAAAAGTGCTAATGGTCATCTGAGCCTTCAGCAAGTCATAATATTTCTGCTGGTGGACGTTCTTGCCTTGATGTTGATGGTTGCTGACTGATCAGGGTGGTGATTGCTGAAGGTTGGGTGGCTGTGACAATTTCTTGAAATAAGACAACAGCAAAGTTTACCACATCGATTGACTTTTCTGTTCATGGAAGATTTCTCTGTAGCATGTGATGCTGTTATATAGCATTTTACAAAACCACAGTAGAACTTCTTTCAAAATTGGAGTTAATCCTCTCAAAGCCTGCTGCTGCTTTATCAACTAAGTTTGTGTAATTTTCTAGATCCTCTGTTGTCAACATTGTTCACAGCATCTTCACCAGGAATAGGTTTTATCTTAAGAAACCACTTTCTCTGCTCATCCATTAGAAGCAGCTCCTCATTCATTTAAGTTTTATCATGAGGTTGCAGCAATTCAGTCATATCTTCAGGCTTCACTTCTAATTCTTGTTCTCTTGCCATTTCTACCACATCTGCAGTTACTTCCTCCTCTGAAATGGAACCCCTCTAAGTCATCCATGAGGGCTGGAATCAAATTCTTCCAAACTCCTATTAATGTTGATATTTTTACCTCCTCCCTTGAATCACAACTTCTGTATAACATCTAGAAAGGTGAATCCTTTCTAGAAGGTTTTCAATTTATTTTGCTAGATCTATCAGAGGAATCATTATCTATGGCAGCTATTGCCTTACAAAATGTATTTCTTAAATAGTTTGACCTGAAAATAGAGATGATTCCTTGATCCATTGTCTGTAGAATGGATGTTATTCTAGCAGGCATGAAAACAACATTACTCTACTTGTACATCTCCATTGGAGCTCTTAGGTGACCAGGTGCATTGTTCATGAGCAGTGATATTTTGAAAGGGATCTTTTTTTTGTGATCAGGAGCTCTCATCAGTGTGCTTAAAATATTTAGTAAACAATGCTGTAAACAGATATGCTGTCACCTAGGCTTTGTTGTTTCATTTCTAGAACACAGCAGAGTAGATTTAGCATAATTCTTAAGGGCCCTAGGATTTTTAGAATGATAAATGAGCATTGGCTTCAACCTGAAGTCACCAGCTGCATTTGCCCCTAACAAAAAGGTCAGCCTATCCTTTGAAGCTTTGAAGCCAGGCATTGACTTCTCTCTAGCAATAAAAGTCCTAGATGGCGTCTTCTTCCAATATAAGGCTGTTTTATCTACATTGAAAACCTGTTGTTTAGTGTAGCTACCTTCATCAGTTATCTTCGGTACATCTTCTGAATAACTTGCTACAGCTTCTACATCAACACTTGCTGCTTTACCTTTTCTATTATAGAGACTGTTTCTTTCCTTAAACCTCATAAACCAACCTCTGCTGGCTTCAAAATTTCCATCTGCAGCTTCTTCACCTCTCTCAGCCTTCATAGAATTAAAGACAGTAAGGAACTTGCTCTGGGTTAGGCTTTTGCTTTAAGGGGATGTTGTAGCTGGTTCGATCTTCCACTAAAACATTCTCCACATGAACAATATGGTTGTTTTGCTTTCTTTTTTTTTAAAAAAAAAGATGTCCGGTAAAGGGATCTTAACCCTTGACTTGGTGGTGTCAGCACCACGCTCTTCCAATTGAGCTAACCGGCCATTCCTATATAGGGATCTGAACCTGTGGCCTTGGTGTTATCAGCACCACACTCTCCCAAGTGAGCCACAGGCTGGTGCTGTTTTGCTTTTGTATCATTTTGTGTTCACTGGAGTAGCACTTTTAATTTCCTTCAAGAACTCTTCCTTTGCATTCACAACTTGGCTAGCTGTTTGGCACAAGAAGCCTAGCTTTGGGCCTATCTTGGCTTTTGACATGCCCTCCCCACTAAGCTAAATCATTTCTAGCTTTTGATTTAAAGTGAAAGATGTATAACTCTTCGTTTTAATTAAATACTTAGAGGTCATGTAGGGTTATTAATTGACTTAATTTCAATATTGTTGTGTCTCAGGGAATAGGGATGCCTGAGGAGAGGGAGAGAGACGGGGAACAGATGGTCAGTGTAGCAGTCAGAACACATACAACATTTATTGAGTTCATCATCTTATATGTGTTTAGTTTGTTAAATTGTCCCCAAACAATTACAATAGTAACATTAAAGATCACTTATTACAGATCACCATAATGGATTTAATAACAATGAAAAAGTTTGAAATGTTGTGAGAATTACCAAAATGCAACACAGAGACATGAAGGAGCACATGCTGTTAGAAAAATAGCACCTATAGACTTGCTCGATGCAGTGTTGCCACAAAACTTCAATTAGTTAAAATGCAATATCTGCTAAAGCACAATAAAACAAGGTATGTCTATAGAAGCAAGTGGAAACATGTGCAAGACAGAAGGAATAGACAGTGCCCAGGCTCTCAGAAGGATCATGCTTGGAGACCAGGAATAACGTGGAGACCAGTGTGGATCTAGTGGAGTGAGAGAGGGGAGAATAGGAGATGAGTTCACAGAGGTAAGATGTGAATGAGAGGGTACAGATCACAGGGTTTCTTGCAGGTTATTTTAAATAGCATTAGTTTTTACTGTTTGTTAGATGGAAATCCCTACATGGTCTTGAACAGTGGTATGACATGATCTAACTAATATTTTAAAAGACAACACTCTGGTTGCTGTGTTGAGAATAAACAAAATAAGTAAGAATCAGAAAACCTAGTGGTTAGGAGGATGTTGCAATAAACCCGGTGAGTGATGATGGGGGCTCAGATTAGGAGATGCCTTCAGTTGAATGTTCCCCCAAAGCTTAGTCCCCATTCTGACATGTAAAGAGGGTGGGAAATCCTATTATGGTAATTGAAATGTGGGGCCTTGAAGAGGTGATTAGATTGTTAGGACCACGCCATAGTGAATGTGTCGGGTCCGCCGCCAGCTGACCCGAACAGCCCTAGCCTCGCTCCTTTTGGTGGGCGAGCGAATGGCCCGGATTCCTCTTTCCCTCCTGTCCCCTTTGGAAGGAGATGGGGGAAGAGAGCCGTGAAGAGAGGTGAGCACACTGCCGGCCATAATCAGCCCGGTTAAAGGACACTCAAACGCGGCAGGGGTTCTGTCGAGCAGTTCCGTTTATTATCACACAAGCACTTGCTTTTAAAGGCAAATGGGGAAGGGAGGTTTTTTACATAATCCTATCAGCTTAAAGGTCAAGGGCATGCATCTTGTCTCAATTCCTAGCTATTGCAACCACACAGTGTTCACGAGTGCAGAAGCACATATTTGGCCAATAAGGGCTAAGGCAAGGTTCCCGCAGACATCCCCACCCTACTTCCTCCCAGTGCCGTCTTAGGCTGCCACATTAATACGCCCTTGTGGGCCCATAATGGCGCCACTTGTAATGTCACTTAAGGTGGCGTTAGTTTTTAAGGCCCGACATGAATGGATTAATAATGGTGGTCAGAGACATGGTTCTGAGGGCTTTAAAAGGAGAGCATGTGAGAGTCTTTCTCTGCTCTGCCATTTTGTGCCATTTTCTGCCATGTGAGACCCCTGGGTCACTGTCACCACCACCAAGAATCTCACCAGATGGGCTCGATGGACTTTGGATTTCCCAGTCTCCGAAACTATAAGCAATATATTTTGTTTTCTTTACAAATTACCTAGTTCCAGGTATCTTGTTATAAGCAATGGAAAAGGACTAAGTCAGGAGGGTAGTAATGGATAGGGGTAAAAGTTCAGATTCTGGATAAAGATAAAGAAAGGCATGAGGATTTTTTGATGGACCGAATGCTTCCTGGAATAGTGGTTGAAAGTATGGGCTTGGGAATATACAGCCTATTTTCGTGTTTTAAAATTTTATTTTATTTTTTATTGTAACATAGTTGATTGTACATATATCTGTGAGGTACAGAGATGATTATCAATATCTGTGTGCAATATGTAATGCTCAAATCAGGATAATTAGTATATTCAACATATACAATGTAGTTGTTTTTCATGCCCCTTTACAAATTCCTCCCTTACCCCTGTCCCACTCTCCCTTTCCCACCTCTGGAAACCTCAGTTCAGTTTTCTCCTTTTGAAAGTTTGACATATTTTTGTGACTGTTGTGTCTTCTCTCTTTTTTTCATTTATTTGTTTACTTTTTAGCTCCTACATATGAGTGAAGATATGTAGTATTTCTTTCTGTGCCTGGCTTATTTCACTTAATATGATTTTCTTGAAGTTCATCCATGTTGCTGTGAATGGCAGAATTTCATTTTTTAAAATTTATATGTGTTACATAATCCTATCAGCTTAAAGGTCAAGGGCATGCATCTTGTCTCAATTCCTAGCTATTGCAACCACACAGTGTTCACGAGTGCAGAAGCACATATTTGGCCAATAAGGGCTAAGGCAAGGTTCCCGCAGACATCCCCACCCTACTTCCTCCCAGTGCCGTCTTAGGCTGCCACATTAATACGCCCTTGTGGGCCCATAATGGCGCCACTTGTAATGTCACTTAAGGTGGCGTTAGTTTTTAAGGCCCGACATGAATGGATTAATAATGGTGGTCAGAGACATGGTTCTGAGGGCTTTAAAAGGAGAGCATGTGAGAGTCTTTCTCTGCTCTGCCATTTTGTGCCATTTTCTGCCATGTGAGACCCCTGGGTCACTGTCACCACCACCAAGAATCTCACCAGATGGGCTCGATGGACTTTGGATTTCCCAGTCTCCGAAACTATAAGCAATATATTTTGTTTTCTTTACAAATTACCTAGTTCCAGGTATCTTGTTATAAGCAATGGAAAAGGACTAAGTCAGGAGGGTAGTAATGGATAGGGGTAAAAGTTCAGATTCTGGATAAAGATAAAGAAAGGCATGAGGATTTTTTGATGGACCGAATGCTTCCTGGAATAGTGGTTGAAAGTATGGGCTTGGGAATATACAGCCTATTTTCGTGTTTTAAAATTTTATTTTATTTTTTATTGTAACATAGTTGATTGTACATATATCTGTGAGGTACAGAGATGATTATCAATATCTGTGTGCAATATGTAATGCTCAAATCAGGATAATTAGTATATTCAACATATACAATGTAGTTGTTTTTCATGCCCCTTTACAAATTCCTCCCTTACCCCTGTCCCACTCTCCCTTTCCCACCTCTGGAAACCTCAGTTCAGTTTTCTCCTTTTGAAAGTTTGACATATTTTTGTGACTGTTGTGTCTTCTCTCTTTTTTTCATTTATTTGTTTACTTTTTAGCTCCTACATATGAGTGAAGATATGTAGTATTTCTTTCTGTGCCTGGCTTATTTCACTTAATATGATTTTCTTGAAGTTCATCCATGTTGCTGTGAATGGCAGAATTTCATTTTTTAAAATTTATATGTGTTTGGGCTGGCCCGGTGGCGCACTGGATAGTGCGCCGCTTGGGAAGCGCGGTGGCGCTCCCGTCCGAGCGTTTGGATCCCACATACAGACCGGCTCCCGCTCACTGGCTGAGTGAGGCGCGGGAGCAACACCGAGGCTTGCGATCCTGTTGCCGGTCCCCGGTCCGGTACGGGGGCAACACTGAGGGTTGCGATCCGTTGCCGGACACGGAAAAAAGACAAAAAAAAAAAAAAAAAAATTTATATGTGTTTATGGGGCGCAAGCTGACTATCAGTATTTGTGTACAGTATGTGATGATCAAATCATTATTATTAGCATGTTCATCATAACAAATTGTGATTACTTTTTGTGTCCTTTACCCAATTACTCCCTATCCCTCTTCCTCCCACTTCCTATCTTTAGGAACTATACATCTGTTCTCTCCTTCTGAAAATTCAACATTTTATTATGGTCTTTCTCCCTCTCTTTCTCTCTCCCTCTCTTTCTCTCTCTCTCTCTGTCTCTCTCTCTCTTTTCTTTCTCTTTCTCTTTCTCTCTTTCTTTCTCTTTCTTTCTCTCTCCCCCCTTCCCCTCTCTGCCTCTCTCCCTCTCTCCTTCCCTTTCTCTCTCCCTCACTCCCTCTTAGTAGTGAGGACATGCAGTATTTCTCTTTCTGTGCCTGGCTTATTTCACTTAACATTATTTTCTCCAAGCTCATCCATCTTGCTGCAAATGGCAGAATTTCATTCTTTTTTATGGCTGGGTAGTATTCCATTGTGTATATATACCACATTTTCCTTATTCAGTCATCCGTTGATAGACATTTAGGTTGGTTCCAACTCTTGACTATTGTAAATAGAGCTGTGATGAACATGGGAGTACAGATATCACTTTGACACGATGATTTCCATTCCTTTGTGTATATACCCAGAAGTGGGATTGCTGGATTGTATGGTAGTTTTCTCTGTAGTTGAGAAACCACCATACTGTTTTCCATAGTGGTGGTACAAATTTACATTCCCACCAACAGTGTAGAAGAGTTCCACACCCTCACCAGAATTTGTTGTTCTTAGTCTTTTTGATAATAGCCAGCCTAACTAGGATGAGATGATATCTCAATGTGGTTTTGATTTGAATTTCCCTGATGCTCGGTGATGTTGAACATTTTTTCAGGTACCTGTTGGCTATCTGTTTGTCTTCCTTTGGAAAATGTCTTTTCAGCTCCTTTGCCCATTTTTAAATTGGATTATTATTATTTTTTTTACTTTTAAGTCGTTTGTGTTCCTCGTATATTCTGGATATTAATCCACTGTCAGATGTATGGTTTGCAAATATTTTCTTCCATGATGCAAGGATGGTTCAACATACTCAGGTCAATAAATGTGATATACCACGTCAACAAAATCAAGAACAAAATCCATGTGATTATCTCAACAGATGCAGAAAAAGCATTTGACAAAATTCAGTATCCTTTCATGGACAAATATCCGTGTGATTATCTCAATAGATGCAGAAAAAGCATTTGACAAAAATCAGCATTCCTTCATGATAAAGACCCTCAACAAATTAGGTATAGGGCCGGCCTGGTGGCGCACTGCTACAGTGCGCCGCTTGGGAGTGTGGCGGCGCTCCTGCCAAGGGTTCGGATCCCACATACAGACCGGCCGCTCACTGGCTGAGCGAGGTGCGGGCGCAACACCGAGGGTTGCGATCCCGTTGCCGGTCCCGGTCCGGTA
>NW_007733374.1:31071-67730 GCF_000696425.1 Galeopterus variegatus | reverse complement strand
GGTCCCGGTCCGGTACGGGCGCGACACTGAGGGTTGCGATCCGTTGCTGGTCACGAAATAAGACAAAAAGGAAAAAAGAAACAAAAACAAATTAGGTATAGAAGGAAAATATCTCAACACAAAGCAAGCCATATATGACAAACCCACCACCAACATCATCCGGAATGAGGAAAAACTGAAAGCTTTTCTTTTAAGAACAGGAACAAGACAAGGATGCCCACATTCACCACTCCTATTCAACATAGTATTGGACGTATTAGCCAGAGCAGTCAGGCAAGAGAGAGAGCTAAAGGGCATCTAGATTGGAAAAGACAAAATCAAATTGTCCCTGTTTGCAGATGACATGACTCTATATATAGAAAAGTCTAAAGATGCTACAAAAACCTCCTAGAGCTGATAAATGAATTAAGTAAAGTTGAGGGATACAAAATCAATACTATATAGATATTTGATGGTAATTTTACTTGATTAAGCTGTAAGTATTTTAGTAAGTCAGTAATTGATTATAAATAAAGTGAGCTTAAGTTGCTTATGGAAGAGAAACATGATTTCATAGTGGGGTTTAATGACTGCAAGCAAATTTTTTTATTTTAACATTTACTTGTACATATCTGTGGGCTACAGTGTGTTGTTTCAATACATGCATATATTGCACAATGATTCACGTAGGGTAGACAGCATAGTTTTGTACCTGTTAGTCTTCTGGTTTACTTCCCCTCCAGCACCCTCCCCTCCCGGCCTCTGGCAACCATTATTCTACTCTCTTCTTCTATGAGAATCACTTATTTTATTTTATTTTTTTTGGTTTCACATACAAGTGAGATCATGTTGTATTTGTCATTCTGTGCCTGACTTAATTCACTTAACATAATGCTTTCCAGTTCCATCCATGTTGCTGCCAATGATAGGCCACAAGTATTCTATTACATGTATGTGTATACACACACACACACACACACACACACACACACACCACCGTTTTTTTTTATCCATTTATCCATTGATGGGCATTTAGGTTGATGCTATCTCTTGGCTACTGTGAACAGCGTTGTGATGAACATGGGAGTGCAGGTATCTTTTTGATGTATTGATTTCATTTCCTTTGGGTACGTACCCAGTAGTGGGAGAGCTGGATTGTAAGACAGATCTATTTTTAGTTCTCTCAGGAACCCCCATTGTATTTTCCACAATGGCTGTACCAATTTACATTTCCACCACCAATGTAGAAGAGTTCCCTTTTTGCTGTGTCCTTGCCAGCATCTGTTATTTTCTGTCTTATTGATAATAGCCATTCTAAATGGGGTGAGATGATATCTCATTGTGGTTTAATTTGCATTTCTCTGATGATGAGTGATTTTGACCATTTTTTCATTTGTTTTTTGGCCATTTACAAGTCTTCTTTTGAGAAATGTCTGTTCAGGTCCTCTGCCCATTTATACATTGGGTTATTTGTGGGTTATTTTGCTGTTGAGTTGAGTTCACTATATATTCTGGATATTAGCCGTTTGTCTGATGTGTACTTTGTAAACACTTTCTCTTGTTCTGTAGTTGTTTTTTCACTTTGTTAGTAGTGTCCCTTGCTTAGCAGAAGCTTTTCAGTTTGATGTAGTACCATTTGTGTATTTTTGTTTTAGTTGCCTATGCCTTTGTAGTCTCACCCAAAAAAGTGCTGCCCACTCCCATTTCATGCAGCATTACCCCTATGTTTTCTTCTAGTAGTTTTATAGTTTCAGGTCTCCAGTTTAGGCCTTTCATTCATTTTGAGTTGATTTTGTGTATGTTGAGAGATAGGAGTCTAGTTCCAATTTTCTGCATGTGGATCTCTAGTTTTCCCAGCACCATTTGTTGAAGAGGCTGAACTGTCCCCACTGTATATTCTTGGCACCTTTGTTGGAAATCAGTTGGGTGTAAGGGCGTGTGTTTATTTTTGTGCTCTCTATTCTGTTCTATGTGTCTGTTTTTATGCCAGTACCATGCTATTTTGCTTATTATAACTTTATAGTGTATTTTAAAGTCAGGAAGTGTGATGCCTCCAACTTTGTCCTTTTTGTTAAAGATTGCTTTAGTTATTCGGGGTCTTTTGTGGTTCCATTCAACTTGTAAGATCATTTTTTTCTATTTCTGTGAAAAATATTATTGGTATTTTGATAGGGATTGTGTTGAATGTGTACATTGCTTTGGTAATGTAGACATTTTGATGATGTTAATTCTTTTGACCTGTGAACACTGGATATATTTCCATTTATTTTCAATTTTTTCACCAGTGTTTTGTAGGTTTCATTGTAGAGGTGTTTCACCTCCTTGGTAAATTTACTCCTATGTATTTCATTTTTTCAGTTGCAATTTTGAATGGGATTTCTTTCTTTGTTTCTTCTTCAGCTATTTCATTATTGGCATATAGGAAGGCTATTGATTTTTGTGTGTTGATTTTGTATCCTGCCAGTATACAGAATTCATTTATTAGTTCTAGTAATTTTTTGGAGGAGTCCTTAGGGTTTTTTATGTATAAGATCATGTCATCTGCAAATAGGGATAGTTTGACTTTCTGCTTTCCAATTTAGATGCCCTTTATTGTTTTCTCTTACCTTTTTGTGCTGGCTAGA
This sequence comes from Galeopterus variegatus, assembly GCF_000696425.1. Lineage (NCBI taxonomy): Eukaryota > Metazoa > Chordata > Mammalia > Dermoptera > Cynocephalidae > Galeopterus > Galeopterus variegatus. The sequence goes on along the minus strand of NW_007733374.1, from coordinate 65,127 downwards.
CCTTCTAGTACTATGTTGAATAAGAATGGGGAAAGTCGGCATCCTTGTCATGTTCCAGATCTTTAGAGGAAAAGTCTCCGATTTTTCTGTTTAGTGTGATATTAGCTGTGGATTTATCATTTATGGCCTTTATTTTGTTGAGGTACATTTCTTCTGTAACTAATTTGTTGAGTGTTTTTATCATGAAGGGGTGTTTGATTTTATCTAATGCTTTTTCTGTGTATATTGAAATGATTACATAGTTTTTTCCCTTCATTCTGTTGATGTGATGTATGATGTTAATTGATTTGCGTATGTCAAACCATCCTTGCATCCCTGGATGCAAATTCCACTTGATTATGGTGAAAGATCTTTTTAACGTGTTGTTGGATTCTGTTTGCTAATATCTTCGCATCTGTGTTCATTAGGGGTATTGGATTTTTAACGTGTTGTTGGATTCTGTTTGCTAATATCTTCGCATCTGTGTTCATTAGGGGTATTGGTCTGTAGTTTACTTTTTTTGTTCTGTCTTTTTCTGGTGTTGATATGAGGTTAAGGTTGGCCATGGGGTGGGCTGTGCATGTGTCCCTTGTGATGACTCCCCAGCCTTTGTGTGGTTCCTTTCTTAGGTTGACTGTGACCCTTGCTCCTGCGTGGCTCCGTGGAACCCTGTCAGTGGTTTCATTGGCCTGGGGTTTGGTATGGTGTGCTCCAAGGCCCTCTTCTCCCCTGTAGATTCCAGCCAACTTCATGCAAAGGGCTCAGCTGTGGCTTTTGCTGGCTCTTGCTCCGTGTGTGCTGCAGCTTCTTGCCTCTCACTGGGCTGGCCCAAAAGCAGCTTGGGACTTTAAAACAGTTGTTTGGAGCTGGTTCTTCCTCTCTTAGGTGTCTTCCAACTTCGCATACTTGTGGGGTCTCTCCTCCTCTTCCCTGGAGCTCCAGTGGTCCCAGATTGGCAGGTTTGCTTTTTAATAATTATAAATTGGCTGATTATGGGAGAGAGTGGTGTTGGGGAACATCTGTTCTGCCATCTTGATGATGTCCAGTGGCAAGTTAAATTTTTAACCCTTGAAATAAGGCTGTGGTACTGTCTTAGTCAATCAGGTTGCTTGAATAAACTGCCAGAAACTGGGTGTCTTATCAAGAACAGAAATTTATTTCTCACAGTTCTAGAGGTTGGGAAGTCTGACATCAGGGTGTCATCATCATTAGGTTCTGTTAAGGACCCTTTTCTGTATTGCAGAGTGCCAACTTCTGTGTTCTCACATGACAGAAAGTGGATAGCTCTTTGAGGTCCCTTTTATAAGGGCACTTATCCCTCATGACCTAATCACCTCCCAAATTCCCCACCTCTTAATACTGTTATATTGGGGGTTAGGATTTCAACATATGAATTATGGGGGGACACAAACATTCAGTTTGTTGCAGGTACTTTCCGTAGTTTAGTGCTATTCTTCCTGTTACTGGACCATTTATGATGTAAATTGCCAAGTGAGCTAGTGCCCAGAAGTTAATAGACATCTCTGGCTTTCCTGAGATATGTGGAACTAGCCTTTTTTCATGGGCCAGGGTGGGAGTTTCTGGGAAGGGGTAAGAGGAGGTACTAAACCTTTAAGTAGTCTTACCAGAGATGTCTGAATGTACAGGACTATTCTTATTTTTTAATAAGCTACTTTAGAATCTTTAGAAGTATTTAGGAGGCTTTTGAGAACCATAAATATTTTTGGAATATATTTCTGGTTTAGTCTGTAAGTTTTAGTTTTTACTGTTATAGTTGTTTGTATCTCTAGAAATTCTCTTAAACTTGATGTTTAAGAGTGCAACTTTTTAGTGCTTTCTAGAATAGTGATCATTTTAATGTTAGATATTAATAAATTTTTCATCATTTACCTACAGTCTTTGATTTTGATTTATACTTAATCTATAATAATCTTTGGTTCATTTATTTCATTTCCTTGAAATAGGCTAAATATTTGCATCAACGCTATTTTAAGGAGTAAGAAAAAAACTATGTGGTGGAATGTTTTTTTCAAAGATATGGAACAAGTTAGATGGAATGTCTGAACTAGTTCAAGTCTTAACTGTTACCTCAGTATTTTTAGTTAGAGATAATTATTTATGAAAAGTTGATTTTCATTTATTATGGAGATACAGATATTGATGATTTTTTGAACTACAAATTCAAATTAACTATTTTTTTTCTGAGCCAAATAAATATTATATTTGTAAAAATGTATATGTGACTTGTGCTAAATAAAAGTGAGGTAGAACATCTGTATCTTAATTACTGGAAATTCAGCACGTACCCAGAAGTAGTTTAAAATATCAGGCTATCTTCTTTCCTAAGCATTGCCTTAATTAGGAAAAATTTGGAGAATGGAAAAAATGTAGGCATGATTCAAACATCAGTTCTTTACATCACGTTCTAAGAGTTGTTCAAATTTATGCATAGACATATAAATCTTTTTAGCAAGGCAGTGAAACTTATCTTTTACTGTAAAAACTTTTAAAAATATAAAGTAACAGTTCATCAAGCCTCCATATTCATCTAGAGACTTTAAATGTGGAAAACTTGAATTGAAATTTAAGTTTAGGATCCAAAAATAACTTTGCTACAATCTGTGTGGTACACCCAGGTGTTTTGATTTAAGCTTATTCATAACATATGAAGAATTAAGGAAAATTGCTAAGTTTCGTCTCTGGTGGTATTTATGAACATGTGTTAATTTGGGCATTATTTTCCCATCTTCAGGAAGAGTATTTATTTTTAATGAGGATTATAAATCTCTCTTTATTCCTAAAAAGAAAAATTTTTCAAAAGGGAGGCAATAGTTCTTACATCATTTCGTACCACATACCCAGATCACATCTGGAATATTGTACTTTTGGAACCATGCTTTTGAAGGGTCATTGACAAATTGAGATGTGTCCAGAGAAGGTGACCATAGCAGTGACAGTTCTTGAAAACCTCTCATATGTGAAAGAGTTGGAGGAAATAGGAATGTTTACCTTAAAAGAAAAAACTTGAAAGTTAAGTCTTTGATTATTTGAGATATTTTCATGTAGAAGAAAGTATATACTTGCTTGGTATAGCCTCCGAATGTAGAATTAAAATCACTAGGTGGAAGTTATTACAAGGATATAGATTTAACTTCTAATGCTTTCCTGACAATTTAACTATATGACATTGGCATAGACTTCCTTATTTTTCTATCATTGGAAATATTCAAATGATTTGAATAATCATTGGTTATTCATGTTGTAAGTGAGGTTCTTGCACTGGATGTAGTTGTAAACCAGTTGAATTTTAAGGTCACTTTTAATCAGAAAAATTTGTGGATTGTTTAAAAAGCAATTTACAGATTAATAGTTCCAGGGATTTAGAACATCTCCTGGAGAACAGCCAACTCACACATCATTTCGAGTAACTCTGCTTTCTAATTTAGGAAGTTTTTTAGCTACAAATTTTATCACAATTTAAAGAATTATTAAAAATAATAGCTTTTCTAACAAGGATTTTAAACAGATTTAAAGTGATTTAATGATTGATCTCATAAAAATTTCTACTCCATCCCCCAAACAAAACACACATATGAGTTTGCATGTTTATTTCCTGGCTATAATGTTTGGTTTCAACATTTCTCTAATGAATGGATAAAAAGTCTAATGGTGACATTTTCTCACTTGAAGTAATTATATCCCACTAATCTAATTTTTATTTTTTCTATACTTTCTCAGGCTATTTTTTTGTATATGTTTTAAAACTTTTGTTTCTTTTTGTATGTTTTCCCTAACTTAGTTGCAGTTTAGCTAGTAGAGAAATTATTAGGAAGAATTTTCTCTGAGCTAAAGCTTCTAGGCCCCCACACTGGACCCATCCAAATCAGTAGCTGAGGAAAAAGAGCAAGGTTACTGTTTTTGCTTTTATTATCCTTTCCAAAATTCCCCCCATGCTTCCCAGGTATGCTTCTGAAAATTCAAAGGTTTGTTTTCATCAGTTTTCTTGACAAAATAATATATATTTAATATCACCAAAGAACTCTTTTATGCCTCTTTAAAAATGTTGGGTATTTTATGCCTAGGTACTTTTATAGTATAAATTTTAAATATTTAAAATAAAGGCACAATTGAAATAGTCAATTATAGATCAGTATTCTATATTTTATTCTATATTTTATAATAACATTTTATATTCACTATAGTAAAATTTATAAAGTAGTTGATAGAATTCCAAATTATATAATTATCTACTTAAAATAAATCATGAAAGTCATTAAATTTTATTTTTTTCTAAGCAAAGAAATTTCTCATTTAACAATATAAATCCTAGTCTCAATATAATTGGTGGCTGAGTGAATGGCATTTATAATAATTTGGAGAGTATCATATTTTAGATTTTTTACAAAAATAGTGCTGCCTTGTGAAGTTAAACATTTTCATTATGAAATGAGGTAATCTATTTTAAAAGCTGGAAATGAATAAGTATATTATTTCCCTGTTCAAAGAAGTTCATTTTTATTGACAATGTGCCAAATAAATGCCATCTGTCTGATGAGATCAGTATTACCTTAGGATTCTTTCCAATATTTTCTACCATGGAAAGTACTTTGGAGTTTTCAGAACAACAATCTATTTATTTATACTTAATTAATTGGGTACTTATATTAGTTTTAAAATTAATAAATAAGAAGAGCTTATGTAAAATTATTTTTATGTGCATTTGACTGCACATTTATTCGGAAGCAATAGTTGAGTTGTAATATGTGGTAGTAGAATCAATAACATTTGGTAGTTGTTAATTTTTTAAAATCTGCTGATTTTATAATTGAAAGCAATAATTCCAAGGAAAGTATCACTCAGGTAGTAATTGCCAGAGTTGGAACTTGAACTCATGTTTTCTACCTCCTAATCCTCTGTATGAGTCAAGATATCTCCAGAGAAACAGAATCAGTAGTATATATAAAAATGTGTATGTGTACATATATGTATATATGCATATGTATGTGTGTATATATGAGTATACACACATGTACATACATACGTACAGAGAAAGAGGGAGAGATTTATTTTAAGGAATTGGCCCACTGGATTGTGGAGGCTGGCAAGTAAAAAATTTACAGAGTAGGCTGGCAAGCCGGAAACCCAGGGAAGAGTTTTTGTTGTAGTTCCAGTGTGAAGGCAGTCTGTTGGCAGAATTCCCTCTTCTTCAGTGAAGGTTATTCTTTTCTGGTAAGGCCTTCAACCGATAGGATGAGGCCCATACACATTATGCAGTGTAGTTTGCTTTATTCAAAATCTACTGATTTAAATGTTAATCTCACTTAAAAATTACCTTCAAATAAACATCTAGAATAATAATTGAGCAAATATCTGGGTACTGTGCGTAACCAAGTTGATACATAAAATTAGCTATCACATCCTGTCAGATCAGTGTTGGGTCTTCTTATCTTAGATTTATTATGTTTTCTACTTTGGGTCTGAGTTGTTCAGAGAAGCTGCACTTTGTCATTTAACTTCTTGAACCTTTCCTCACTGACTATGTGATGTGATTTTTAAAAGCTCAAATGATATATTATGTTTGTTAAGATTATGCTTTCAAGTACTGGAGTGTTTATACATGAATAGTTTTATATATTGCTTTCTAGAAGAGCGTAATCCTAGTAGATATTTTGTGGGAATATTGCTGTACTGTGGTTTCACTTTTAAGAGTTTCTAACCCTAAATTTGATTAATGACAGTAATTCAACATTTAAACTTAGGGTTAGAAATTGTCATAACATTATTGAGCACTCAGTTCTTCCAGAAGTTTCTCACTTTGTTTTCTTACCAACTGATGGAGTTTGGATGTGTTGTCCCCACCAAAACTCATGTGGAAATTTGATCTCCAATGTGGCAGTGTTGGAAACTGATTGAGTCATGGGGGCGGATCCCTCATGAATGGATTAATGCTCTCCCTGGGGGAGGAGGCATAGTGAGTGAGTTCTCACTCTGTTAGTTCCCGCAAGACCTGATTGTTTAAAGGACCCTGGCACCTCCTCTCCCTCTCTCTCTCTCTCTTGCTTCCTCTTGCCATGTGATCTGCTTGTACCCACTGGCTGCCTGCTGCTTTCTGCCATGAGTAGAAGCAGCCTGAGGCCCACACCAGATGTAGCTGTCCTAGAATCGTAAGCCAAATAAACCTCCTCTCTTCTTTATAAATTACCTAGTCTCAAGTACTCTGTTATAGCAACAAAAAGCGGACTAAAACACCAACTCTACCACTTCTTCAAAATCTTTTTGCTTATTCTCTGCTTTCGTTATTTCTTTTCTCCTTCCTTTCTTTATCGGAAATTTATTGAGTATCTACTGCATGCCAGGCACTTTAGTAAGCATTGAGTATAGGAAAATAAAATATATATTTACTGCCTTTGGGGAATTTACAGGTAGTACTCAAATGAACAAAGAAATTCATGAGTACAGTTTGCGTTATGAAGGAAATGAACAGAGGACAGTGATACAGTGATAAACAATAACAAGATTTCCTTCATAGTGTAAGTTAGTGTGGGAAAAAAAGAAAGAAACAAGGTTATAAGGGATAGCCAGTTAGTTCAGTTGGTCAGAGCACAGCTTTGTAATACCAAGGTCAAGGGTTTGGATCCCCGTACCAGCCAGCTGCCAAAAATACCCCCAAAAAAACCCCCGAAACACAAAAACCGTCAAAACCAAAAAAAAAAAAAAACCCCAAGAAAGATCATAGTATAAGTTAGGAATGTGTCTCTGAGGAGATAATATTTAAGCTGACATGACACTTGAAGGACAAAAGTTTTGAAAACTGTTTTGAAAGTTTTCCTCCAGTTTTCAGCTTGTGAAAGTCAGGGGGGTGGCAGCAAAACATTTGAGGCTGAGGGAATAGTGTTTTTGAAAGGTCTGGGAGTGGGGAGGGTGACATGAGATGAGATTTGATGTAAGCAGGAGTCCCATGCAGCACCATGTGGGTCATGGTAGAGTTTCACTGTAATTCTTAATCCATCTGGAAAACCATTGATTTATTTGAATCAGGAGAATGATAGTATCCAATTAAAGTTTTAAAAGATTACTCTGGCTGACATGTAGGTAAAAGATTGAAAATGATAGGATAAAGTGGAGTGGAAAGACCAGTGAGAAGACAGTTGCAGTATTGGCTCTCCTTCCATCAATACTAATTGTTTTGAGTGGTTTTGATCATCTTAGGATATAGAGCAAGGAAACCAAGCAACAGAGTTGCCAAAAGCAGTAACCAATTCACATGGGAATAACTCCATAGCCTTGTAGTTCTGCAGTGATGGCTGTAAGTAGGTGAGGTGATATGTGTAGTCTATTTACACTGAATCTAAATACATCAGCTGGAAGATGAGAAGATCTGCTGTATATTAGAATTTCTCATACTGACATGCTTAGTAAAGTTTGTTTTATTTAGAATCCAAGTCAGTACCCTCATGATCTTGTGCTTTGTTCACTGCACAAATTCATACTGAGCTAACCCTTTCTTCCCTCCCAAGGAAGAGCCAACTATACCATGTTTTATCCTGCCACTAAATACATTCATTTCATTTCTGTGTACCTATTTTTTAAATTAAAATATTATTAATGTGGAGGTGGAGCTCTGTAACTCTGCCTGCACAGTTCAGTCTTAGCTGGACCTTCTGCTTCTCAGAGTTTAATTCCAGCTGTATTTTTGGCTCATCTCTTGTGGTTACAAGAATATAAACACTAGGCAGCCTTATCTTCCTTATCTGATGTATTGCTCTCTATGTCCTCTGTGAATTCATTGGCTCAACATTTTATTTCCATGCACTAAGTCTAAAACAGTTCTCCTCTTCAATATAAATATATTTCCTTCTTAATCTGTACAACTAAGTGCCACTGTGATCCTCTGCATAAATATATTTCCTTCTTAATCTGTACAACTAAGTGCCACTGTGATCCTCTTCCCACTAAAACTCTAAGGTTTTATTCTGGGTCCTATTTTCTTTTTATTTTGTATATTCCCTTATTCACTTGTAAGCTGAGAACTTCCCAGTCAATATCTCTAGCTCAGATCTCTTTTCCTAAGCTTATTATTCATATTTCCAACTGTTAAGTATCTCCTCTTGTATGGCATAAAGCTATCTCCATCCACCCACTCCCAAGCCTAACATCGCAGTCACCCAGGATTCCTAATGTTGTAAGATACAGTAGGATCCACTCAGTCACCTAAACCAAACACCTCAGAGATATTCAAGAGTTTTTCCCATTCCTTTTCCTTTTTGAGCCTTGCCAATTTTTCCTCTTTTTTTTTTTTTTCTTTTTTTACTGACCGGTAATGGGATCGCAACCCTCGGTGTTGCACCCGCACCGTGCTCAGCCAGTGAGCGGGAACCGGTCTCCACATGGGATCTGAACCCTCGGTGGGAGCGCCACCATGCTCCCGAGCGGCGCACTCTCCAGTGCGCCACCGGGCCGGCCCCAATTTTTCCTCTTAATCATCTGTTAAATCTCTCTTGCCCATTCAATCCTTATTGCCACTATTTTAGATTAGGTACTTCCCATTTCTTTCTTGGACTACTACATATTCATCCTTGAAAACTATCAAGAGTGGGTTTTCAAAACGGTATATTTAATTGTGTCATTCTCCTGACTAAAATCATTGAATAGCTCCCTACTTTTCCTGTGATAAAATCCAAACTCCTTAGCATGACATTCAAGGATTTTTGTAATCTGGCCCCATTGCCTACCTCTTTCTTCATTATCTCTTTCCTACTCCTCCCATCTGGCTCCCCAACCCAAATCGAGTACCTCCCAAATCCCCTGAGCATAATCTGTACCACACTGACATGTAGTAATTGAGTTTCTTTTGTCTATCTGACTGTCTATTCACTGTTTTTTTCCTGAGGGTAGCAACTCTGTATCCTTTACCTCTACCCCTGGACCTAGTAGAACTAGCGCAGTCTTTTTGAATGGATAAATGAATGATAGAGCATGAATAAACATTGCCAGACTACTGTGTGCTCTGGACCTGGAGAGGCTTGGTTTGAATCTCTCCTGTGTGTCTTCTTCTTTACAATATCAAGATTTATTTATTTACATTTATTTTTTAATTGAAACATTGGTTTATGAGGTACAGAGTTATATCTCAATAAATGTATACATGTGTAGCAATCAACTCAGAGTAGTTAGAAAATTCATCATCACAAAAATTTGTTTCTCTCCATTGCTTCTTATTAACTGTGTGATCTTGGGTCTATAACATAAATTGTCTGATCTTTAGTTTCCTCATCTATAAAATGAATATTGTTATTGTATTTAAATAAGATAATCCCTCTTAAACCTTTCTTTTGACAGGAGGTGTATAGCAGAACTTAAAAGCTGATTTACCTAAAGTTCAGATGTACCTACTCTTCTCAAATATCAAATTCTTAACTTATGAAGCAGAAATTTCTTTTTCAAAATATTGAAAGTTAGTTTGACATTATGATTGCGGTAGTTATAATTAGAACATAATTAGTTATGATGTTATAAAATGTATTGTGCTTAGTAAAATATAAGAATGGAAAAGGATAAGTATCATAGGAATCAGCAACTAAAATTACATTTTTGAGGACTGAAAGATTTCAAAAAACTATGCAAATGTAAAGTATGTATTGTAAATTATGCAAATGTAAAATATGTTTAATGAGGATGTTTCTAAGACACTAGCAAATCAAGGCTCACAAAAATTACTGAAAACGTGTTTTTATAAGTATTCATAGAACACAAATGAAGTTAATACTTTATTCTGCCACATGACCAGTATATCATATTTGTACCTCTGAGGGAATACAAATATTTCTGAAGACAGATGGAAAGTGTTAAGTCTAAGGAATAATTTAAACTATTATATAGACTTTCTCAAGGAAGACCTCACCCAGAAAAAAAAATCTATTTGATAGTGGGGAGTTTCCTTTTTTTCACATAAGGCTATGAGCTCACTAATTTTTCTAGTAAAATAAATGAGATATTGTTGTTCTAGACTTCTTTTTGCAAAGATTATTTCTATACCAAATTTAGCTTCTAACTGCTCTTGCAGTTATAAGACATTCCTAACATGTGACTGTTAACATCTTGGACGTGGCAAAATATGGTTTCTTTCCTTTCACTCTTTATTATTTCTAAAGTAACAAAATACAGCACAGAATTCATTAGATAATGTGAAAAGTTGTACTAATGAAATTTATTTTATTAGTGACATAAATAAAGAAGTAATTTGAACACTGTATATTAAAGTATGTAACTCACTAACACGAGCATTGCCAAAGAGTATGTAAAACAGCTTTTTTCTTGCTTTTATTTGGACTGAGATGCATGCTAAAAACCAAAACAAAACAAAAACCCCAAATGATCCCGGAAGACAATCTTCTTCATTCCTTACCCAGAGAAAACCACCAATGATTATGGTGAGAAGAATTCTTGTGGTTGGAAAACAGATGGATAAGTTGCTGAAAGTCTCATTTATGCATTAAGCTAGTTCAGTAAGAGTTATATGAAGGATTTCTATTGTCCAACTGTCTGCTGACTGCCACCTTGAATTGGTAAAAACCAAAAAACCCTCTAAAAAAACCTTCCATTGCTCCTCCCCCTGATCTATTGTCCAACTGTCTGCTGACTGCCACCTTGAATTGGTAAAAACCAAAAAACCCTCTAATAAAACCTTCCATTGTTCCTCCCCCTGAATACATAGATAAGTAAATATTGATACCTCCCTGTTTGGTACTTTAACAATACAGAAAACTATCCTCAGCAGAGATTATTTTTGATATGTTCAACTGGATTTACAGGCATTTGTAACTTACCATTAAATTCTGTGTTTATCAGGATCTGTATGAGAAAGAAATGCCAAATAGGCAAGACTCTTATATATATTTTATTTATTATTTAAACTGCTTTTAGCGAGAATGTCTAATATATTGTTCAATGTTCTTTATGTAAAGAACCATTTGATAAGTTTCTTTCAAAATTAAAGAAATGCCTTTTCTTTCCCTTTTATTAGACTTGAGTACTTCAGTTTTCACTCTTGGGCTTTGACTATATTTTGTGCTCAATTGCAGTAGTTTTCTTTAGATCATGTTTTTTCTGACCACCCCGCCCCCCTCCCCCCCATTGTATTAATTATCTTTAATGTGAGTGAGTGTTGCAAACCCACATTTTAGATGATCATTGGCCCTTAAGTTTCTTCCAAGCCAAGTGGACAGCCCATGTCCTTTTTTAAAACAGAAAAAGTTTCTGCCCCACCTTATCAGGATCTCATACCTTCTCTCTTCCCTAGGTTAGGGCTCTTCCTGCTCAGAGAAAAGAGTAAAGCTTGCCTGCCTTCTGGATCTCTGTGGTTCCTATCATTTTTCTATGGTTTGAATAATTTCATGGTTTTACTGAATCTGTCACTTGTGTTGGTTATTGCCTCAAATTTTTATTAATTTACCGAAAGTCTTTGTCGATTTATTGATTGTTTTATTTTAGTTTAAAAGGAAAAAAAAAATAAACCCAAGAACAGAAACTAAAACCATCATTTGAGACTTTGTTTTTAAATACTTTCTAACCACCAATCCCTGTGTTTTTCCAGCTATGAACATGTGACATAGTTAAAGATTAAATTCTTTTGGTTGCCAGTATGCTGCCAAATATTAGGATAATTTAAATATTTTCTTTTTTTTTTTCCTTTTCTTTTCTTTTTTTTTTTTTGTGACCGGTAAGGGGATCATAACCCTTCGCTTGGTATCGCCCGCACTGCGCTCAGCCAGTGAGTGCACTGGCCATCCCTATATAGGATCCGAACCCGCTGCAGTGGCGCTCCCAGCGCTGCCGCACTCTCCCAAGTGAGCCACAGGGTCGGCCCTAAATATTTTCAATAATTGCACTCTCAAGTCTGCAATTGCATGCTTGAGAGTAGCTGTAGTAATTCTGTCAGTAACAAATGATTATCATTCCCTTTTGAGGAAACATTCTAGATAGAAACTTAATTTTTTTTCTTTCTTATTACTTCATGTCATATTGTAAATGGGCCAATGTACGAGTATAACTATACCATTGTTACTGAAACCCTAAAGGTCCCTTTGCTCGCTGCTCAATAGCCAATAATTGAGAGAGAAGTGTTGGTGTAAGGAAAGGTAGCCTTTTATCAGGAAGTCGGCAGCCTGGGGAAATGGTGGACTCATGTCTCAAAAACCAATTTTCCCAGACTTGCCAAAGGATTTTATAGGGATGAATGGTAGGGGGCTGATTTGTAGTGATCTAAGCAGGGCCGTGCAGGCATAATCATAAAATTGCAGATAAACATCAAAGAACTTCTCAGGTGGGAGCTGATTCATGGTGACCATCCTCCATGAAGTCAAGTCACGGATTCAGTTCCTATTAACCTCAAAAAGATCTAGTTAGTGAGCTAGTAAAGAATGCCCATCGGGGTTAATAATTTCTTCCATAATTATTCTGTATACAATGTGAGCAAAAGTCATTATGTTCTAGCAATCATGTGAACAAGAATCATTGTATTCTAATGTCCAGCTGCAAGCTATGCAGTTCAGGTTATGAGAATAAGGGAAAAAAAAAAAACTCTTCTATTTAGAAGTTTAACAAAATGGAGTCACTTCTGTTCAGGCTGTTATACCACTGGGAGAATTCTGCAGCTATCAACATGTTATAGGAAACACAGATCCTTAATTTAATAAGAATGGTCTAGAAATAGTAAAAAGTAACTTTAAAAATGGATAGGTTTCATTTTACAACATGAGAACTGTATTTCTTGGATGCTAAAATCGTTGGTAATCCTTTACTTAAGTAGATATATTCTGGATATGTCATTCAACTTAAGAATTTTGCTCAGATCTGTAGCTAGTCACATTCATGAGTGAATGTTATTTAACAATGAATTTTTGCATAAAATAGGGAACTAAGATGGCACATCTATTGAAATCAGTAAAAGCTAAAGGATTTATTATAGTTCATCAGTGGTTATCATACTATTTTCATTGTAAATCCCTTAAGAGAATTTTGAAAAACTGTATACTCCTTGACCTTCTTAACTTGACATATCAAAAGTTTTATCATAAGTTCAAATAGTTGCAAAGAATGTGGTTTCCAGAATATTTAAAAGATTGTCATATCAAAATATAACATGTTTTTCATTTAAGTGTATCTAAAGGCGTGCAAATTTATATTATATTCCACCATCTGTTTAAAATACACAAAACAAATACTTATTTAATGGAAGTCTTGTAATGTTTATCTCCTTGAATTTATATTTTAACTTTACTCCTGTTAATGATTTTATCCTAATGTAATACATTTTAATGCTTGAAAGTCTTTTATTGATCAAGCATTATATTTCTATGTTACTACATCTATAAAGTGACATTAATAGTTTTGTTGTCTGTAATTAAGGCTTCAACTATTAAAAATTTTTCTTATTAGGATTATTACTAGTATTCAGTTGATCTAAAACAAATATATGTGTTAAATTTTGATTAATTATTAAACAAAAAATTTTATCGGAAATGAATCATTTAATAACGTGGAGATTCCTCCTTCACCATTCACGTATATGCATACATGTATTACTTAATAGATGTGTCAAGCTTAATAACAGAGAGAGGCTCTCTAAAAGAAAATGATATTTATTTGGGAATAGAGCATTGTATTGGAAATATGCATGAAATAGTAAACTATGTGCATATACAGGGAGGTGAAAGAAGACAAAGTTCTTAAAAGGAAAAATGATAGAGGATTACCCAGTTGTTTTGAGATAATTATCCTTTCCTACAGGGATCAATAACAAGGATGACACCAGCCTGAGGTTAGACAGGTAGTTGCTGGATAGACGTTCTCCTAGAAGTATTTTTTGTGTAAGGTTATGATGGCCTTTGTGCAAGGTCGTGGTTTTGCAGAGTCCTTTGTGTTAGTTCTTATTATCAGGCACGTGTGCATAAGAACCCGTTCCTCTTCCCTTTATGGCCTTCTTGGACTCTTACTTGTCATGGTTTTTTTCTTTAACACAAGCAACTCTATTTTGATTCTGAAAACTTTCACAGATGGGTCTGGGAAAGAGTTTTGTTTAGCAGTGTTACTTCATTCTTTGAACTCTTCAAGTTATCAGCCAAAAATAACATAGAGATGGTATCATGAAAACTTACTTTTAGTGGTCTCCCAACTGACAATCCAATTACATCCTCCTTCAAAATTGTTGAAAGCAAAGAATTGGAAGCCACCTGAATTGCTAAAGGATTTGTTACCCAGTCATCAGTCATCACTTTCTCAATTTCTGAGAAGTATCCCCAAAAGTCTTTACCAAGACTTTCCAAATGGTCCCTGTACTGCCCCAGCCACCAAAAAAAAAAAAAAAAAGACATTTTGTTTAATCTGATGTACTCATAAGGGATTAGGAAAATTGAAATATTAATTTCAATAAATCTTCTGCAGTACAGACTTTACTCAATATAAAATGTATGTATCTTACACTTTTGTAACAACCTTGAAGGTGCAGATTTAGTTCATTCACTTAATGGAAAATACTTGCCATATGATCTAATTGGCTCACAAAGTCCTCTTTATCGAATCTTTCAGGCAAATTAGACTGACTTTGTGCCAGAAAAATTGACTTCATTTTTAGATTCAAATAAATGTGTTAATATTTCTTTTTTGGAATATTGTAAACACTACTGAGAAATTTATAGAACTCATATGATTGAGTAATAAAAGTCATAATGTTGAGACTGAGTAATAGACGTCATAATGTCAAGATTAAAATGATACAGATGTAATTAAATAGAGTTATCCATTAAAAATAAAATATAAAGCAGGATAATTGTATCTCATTTGTTAATTTGTACTAAAGCAGTGTAATATACAGTGGAAAATATAAGTTTTTTGTGAAGTAAGGAATATGAAACAAGACATGCTATTACTTTGGTAGTATGTGGGCATTCATGTATTGAGTTCTGGTATTGGGCTTTTTATAATTAATAAGAAATATTTGTAAATATATCAAGAATAAAAGCACGGGCAACCAAAGGAAAAATAAACAAATGGGATTATATCAAACTAAAAAGCTTCTGCACAGCAAAAGAAACAATTAACAGAGCTAAAAGACAACCAACAGAGTGGGAGAAAATATTTGCAAAACATACATCCGACAAAGGATTAATATCCAGAATATACAAGGAACTTAAACAACTTTACAAGAAAAAAACAAGCAACCCAATAAAAAAATGGGCAAAAGAGCTAAGTAGGCAATTCTCTAAGGAAGATATACAAATGGCCAACAGTCATATGAAAAAATGCTCAACATCACTCAGCATCCGGGAAATGCAAATCAAAACCACACTGAGATACCATCTCACCCCAGTGAGGATGGCTAAAATCCAAAAGACTTTGAACGATAAATGCTGGCAAGGTTGCGGAGAAAAAGGAACTCTCATACATTGTTGGTGGGAATGCAAAATGGTGCAACCCCTATGGAAAATGGTTTGGAGGTTCCTCAAACAGCTGAAGATAGAGCTACCATACGATCCAGCTATCCCACTACTGGGAATATACCCAAAGGAATGGAAAACATCAAGTCGAAGGTATACCTGTTTCCCAATGTTCATTGCAGCACTCTTCACAATAGCCAAGAGCTGGAATCAACCCAAATGTCCATCATCGGATGAGTGGATACAGAAAATGTGGTATATCTACACAATGGAATACTACTCAGCTATAAAAATGAATGAAATACTGCCATTTGCAACAACATGGATGGACCTTGAAAGAATAATACTGAGTGAAACGAGTCAGGCAGAGAAAAAGAAATACCACATGTTCTCACTTATTGGTGGGAGCTAAAAAAAAATAAAAACAAAAAACAAATCAATTCACTCACATACACACACACACACACACACACACACAAAAAAAACCGGTGGGGGGTGGCGGGGAAGAAGATATAACAACTATACTTTCATGAAGTTGTTACAACAAGCAAACGGAAAGGACATTCTTGGGGGGGAGGGGAGAGAGGGAGGAGGGAGGGAGGTGTCGGTGATGGGCCATAATAATCATATACATTGTATATTGACAAAATTAAAAATTAACGAAAAAAAAAAAAGAATATATGTAAAGATGTGAAGATTTCTTCCAGTGGACATGTTCTAGCTCTTGAGAATAGCTGGAAATAAATTATTTTTGTTAGAAATTTGAGAGAAAGAGCCATTTTCAATGTATGGTTCTTTGGTCTTACTTTCATGGTTGTCTCCCTCAAGACTGAAGCCACCTCACACTGATCCCACTCTGCATGGACTGAATTCAGAATCAAAACTTTCTCCTTCTATGAGCAGTGCCACAGTTTACTTGTAACAAGAATATGTGAAAGACTGAGTAAGACAAGCTTCATCAAGTCCAATAAAATCCCACAGGTTTTTGTACCTTGGGATAATGCATTACGGAAAAATTCAGGATAGGTAATTTGGTGTTTTTCTTTTGTAAGAGAGGAGAAGTAGTGCAAAAAGAGATAGGGAATGGAGAATCTGCATGGGTGGATTAATCTTTGGAGAACCACACGTGGTCTTAGCAGATCAATATTAGGGAAGAGACATGGAAGATAAATATCTGGAAATTGATTCCCTTAAAACTCCTTATGCTTTTATAGGCCTTGGAAGTTCTCTCCCACTATACCCCAGTAAGTCTTGGGGCTCTAAGAGCAAGTATTCTATGAGACAGGAAGTGGAAATTAGTTTCTTAAGAACTGGTTAGAAATAGGCACAGTGTTACTTCTGCCATATTCTATTGCTCAGAGCAGTTACAGAGGCCATCCAGTATCAAAGAGGAGACATAGGCCCTCTATGGGAGAAGTGTCGAAGAACCTGTGACCATCTTTTATGTGCTTCAACTACTGTTTGCCAAACACTGTGTGAGGTCATTGTGATAAGATAGTGAACAAAACGGACATAATGGTTTGCCTCGTGAAGCATATGGTTTAATAGAGGTGACAAACAAACAAGTAATTATAATATTGTGTGGAGGGGGCCCTAACCCAGACAGAACCGGAATTCAGACACAGCTCCTCAAAGGATGTAGCCTGAGAACTCTATCGTGAATCAAGTCTTAGTGATATGATAATAGCAACACAGCTATGCTTTTTGAAAGCATATTTCTCATTCATACTAGACTTAAAGGAAACTAGTGGCAGATTTCCAGTGATAGTATAAATTTGATTGTGTAGGGATGGTCTAAATTTGAGGAAAAATGGGCATTATTTGGTTTATGGAGTAAGATTGGAGGGATCAGTTTCTTAGGACTCAGCAGTAGCAACCTTCCCTGTAAAATTCTTTGGAAATGTGGCCTCATGTCAGAGGAAT
This sequence comes from Galeopterus variegatus, assembly GCF_000696425.1. Lineage (NCBI taxonomy): Eukaryota > Metazoa > Chordata > Mammalia > Dermoptera > Cynocephalidae > Galeopterus > Galeopterus variegatus. The sequence goes on along the minus strand of NW_007733374.1, from coordinate 47,791 downwards.
TTGCTTGAACTGTATTTGGCAGTATACCAAGACAGTTCATATGGCTTATATTTTTCTATTCATCAATTTTCTTTTCTCAAAAAAAAAAAAAATATTACCCAGGGACAATGCTTATAAACAGCAATTTTTCGATTTTGGTTAATGAAGTCTTATATCTGTGATTTCCAGTATATGCATGTGGGTCTCTTATCAGTTTTCTAAAACATTAGGTAAAGAAATGAAACTTATTGGTTGGATGGTTTGATCAGCTGGTTTTGGGTTTAGATAAATTAGTCTGCAAGAATATGCGGTTCTAAAGGAAAGATCAGAAGGAAAGAATTCTGGATAAAGGCCCAGAGTTAAGGCTGTGGGATTTACTTTATTAGTAATTTGAAAGGAACCTGAAAACAAAGCTTCAACTAAGAAACTCTTGCTATCCAGGAATGTTTATCAGAGAAATGAGAATGAAAGTATTAGAATAAAGTTCAGTTTATAGCAACAACAGCATGATTAATAAGTTGTTACATTAATAATAAAGTTTCCCTAAAGATCTTGGACATGGAATAATAATCCAGCATGGGTAGATTTCATGTGAATGTTAGGGCAAATCTTAATGTCTGAGAAAACTGTTATATGTTTAGCAGTGATTGAATTCTACCGTATCCTTTTTTTCATTGCTGTTTCTAGTCCTTAGTGCTTTTGACTTCTTGAATAAAAAGCAATGGCATTACTCTAATGCACTTCCATCTCTGACTGTCTCTGTTATTTCCGCTCTTGGATTCCATTGCATAGTTAGTTTATATTGGCCTTAGATATGACTTTCATTCCAGACACATCAAGTCACTGAAGGATTTTTTTCTTTACACTGCCAATAAACGGACCGGGACCGGCAACGGAATCGCAACCCTCGGTGTTGCTCCCACACCTCGCTCAGCCAGTGAGCGGGAACCGGTCTGTATGTGGGATCCGAACCCTCGGCAGGAGCGCCACCGCGCTTCCCAAGCGGCGCACTGTAGCAGTGCGCCACTGGGCCGGCCCTATGCTGAAGTTAATTTGATTGAAAATATGAAGGACTCTGATATGATTTTTTTTTTTTGGCTGCTGGCCAGTATGGGGATCCAAACCCTTGACCTTGGTGTTATAACACTGTGCTGTAAACAACTGATCTAACTGGCCAGCCTCAGACTTTGATATAACTGAATGCCAAGTTGAGACCTGAGAAAGAGCATATTCCTTTTTCTCAAGTTCTTGTAAAAAACATTGTTTTCTATGGCTTTTACTTCTCATACTACTAGACATTCTTGCTCTTTCCTGATATAACCTATTGAAATGAATGAAAACATCCTTTCTCTTGTATTTTCCCTGGTTTCTAGCACTGTATCATGTCTATAGTAAAATAAATGTGATTATAAGACAAGTGATGGAATTAATATCTGAATTTCACTTTTTGTATACACATTATTTATACTAGTTTTCTGTTGCTGTGTAACAAACACAAATTTAGCAGCTTAAAACAACATCCCTTTATTAGCTGACAGGTATGTAGGTCAGAAGTCAGACATGGTGTGGCTGGGTTCTCTGCACAGGGTATCACAAGGCACAACAAGGCATCAGTAGGACTGAGTTCACATCTGGAGGCTTGCGGAAAAGTCTCCTTCCAAGCTCATTCTTACTGTTGGCAGAATTCGTTTTCTTGGGGTTGCAGGACTGAGGACCCTGTTTCCTTGCTTGCTGTCAGTTAGTGGCTGCTCTCAGCTCCTAGAAGTAGCTCTTATTCCTCAACACTTGACCCGCTTTATCTAAGTCAGCAACATTGTTTAGAGTCCTCATTACTTGAACCTCTGATTCGACCTGTGACCAGCTGGAGAAAATTCTCTGCTTTTAAGAGATGCAGACTCACCCAGATAATCTTCCTATCTTAAAGCTAACTGTGCTGGCTAACATAACTTAATCTCAGAGTAAAATCCATTGTATGCATTGTACTGGGGATTATTCAGAGTGTGGATACCAGGGGCTGGGAAGTCTTGGGAGTCATCTTAGAAATCTGCCTACTACACTCATTTTCACTCCTTAGGAGGATTAAGTCTAGAAATAGAGCTTTAAACAATATCTGCAATAAACAAAGCAAAGTCACATTATTACCACTGCAGAGCAAAATCACATAGTTATACAAAGAAAAAGCACTCATGCTAGTAATATTAGAATATTATACAGTAATAAAGAAAACTTACTCTTGGAAGTAGGTGACCAGAGACAATGGAAAATCTACCTTTCTCTTCTGGCCTAAATTTAAAAACTTTTTAATTCCATAATGGAATTCATATTCAGGCACAAGGACGACACCTTCCATTGTCCGTTGCACCTTCCATATATATGTCACTCCCCACCTACAGGCTTTGTCTCATCCTACTTTTATTTGTAAGCTAAATCAGACTGAAGCCTGAAGCACTTAAACTACCTCAGTTACCTTCGTCCAAAGTGGTGAGATGTTTTAATTGATCATTCTTCCTCAGATCTAGTAGCTCTGGAACTGTCAATTGGTTCTTTCACTGTTTCTCAGTCCTTTGCTGTCATTGAGATCTGTCATCCCAGTGTTAGCACTAGGATCCCCAAAGTGCTCCAAGTCCTAGAACCTCACATTGGCTATGATTCTTCCCATCTTTCCTAGGGACTTTGTCCCCAAATTTTGATTTATTCTGTCTGTTCCTTTGGGACTTATTTTCAAAGGACCTCCAAAATTATACCCATTGATCATATAGTCCCCAAATGTTCTCCATCTTAGAATTTTTGCCATAGTGTTACACTGTGAGGCCAACAAATGCCCCAGTCATATCTGATCTTCCTTTTTCCTTACCTTTATTCTTTCTGTTACTCTCTGTTTCTTTCTTTTCTTTCTGTAAGAAAAACAAAATTCCTGACTTTAAGAATTTCTAATCGAGTGGGACAGACATGTAAGAAACTGAAAAATTATATGACAGTATGGTAAGTGTTATAGTAGAGAAAAACAGCAAGGTTCTATGGGATTGCAGAGGAATTCCAAACTTGGCTTGAGAATGTGGATCAGGAAATATTTCCAAGAGGAGGTAACATTTGAACTGCCTCTGATAAGCAATCAGGAGCTAGCCTAGCAGTAAAGAAGAGCTGGAGGTATTGGAGGAATGCTTAAATGAATCCTTGAAAGATCACCCAAAGTCAGAATGTAGATAGTTTTCAGGCTGAATGAGTTGATCAGATGTCAAGAGCAAGGGTGGGACCAGAAATGAGAGATAAAGCCAAAGGATCACACGTAGCAGAAGCTGAGATAAAGTAGACTATGAAAGTGAGTCCCAGAGTGGGAACAAAGCAGGGAGTCCGTAGGTCTTCACTGTTCATTATAGTAGAAAAGAGAAGCTTTAAACATTTGAATCTGGAGAATACCAGTGTTTAAGGGGTAAGCAGAAACAGAGGAGACTGTGAAGAAGACTAAAGAGTAGCCAGAGTGACAATATCAGGGTAAACTTGACTAGAGGACAGAGACACCGGTACTTTTTTTTGCTAACACTATAATGAACGAAAGAATGGGTACAAATGGAAGGAAGTTTATAGGTGGGATAGCTAGAAGCTGAGAATCCCTATTTCCTCTTTGGAGTAAATGAAAGTGTGCTTATCAAATGAGAGTAGAGAGGGGTGGGAGTGAGATACCGAGGAACTATGAAGTAGCTTTTGTGGAGTATTTAAGAATTGGCAGTAGGACGTATTTGAGGAAGTCATGTTGAGTTATGAGGATCTAGCTAACACTGACACTGGTCGAGTGCCTTTTCCAAGCATCACTCTGCAGTAGGGGTTGAAGAAAAGACAAGGCAGATGGATTGATTTATATTTGGAAGTTTTCAGAAAGGGTTTGATGGAAAGGGAAATAAAAAAGGGAATTAGGAATTGTTAGTAGAATGGATGAAATCTAGCTGAATGAAGGAAATTGAATAAGAATTGACTGATAACTTAGAGAAAAATATAAACTAAGTGTTAAAGGACAGGAGACATTAATGAGGCCAAAGTGTAAGTATACTAGAAGAATGATATTAAGGGAAGGTATGAAGTGGGATATTAGGTCTTCACCTCACAGAGTATGCTGAAGTTTTAGATAGGTTTAAAGAATTGAATCAAACCTAGAAAAAAATAATAAAATGTAGAAAAATAATTGATGAGGCAGGACTATGTATGCATAAAATAAATGTAAGAAATCTGAAAGAAAACAATTTGTTTCACTATATAAAAATGAGAAATAAAGAAAACTGGAAGATAAACAAATTAGGAAAATAGTTTTCATAAATATGATAAGCAAAGAGATAAAAATTTTTTAATATGTTAAGATGTGATCTTGGTTGGCATCTCTCCAGCAGCAGGGGATAATTATAACTTCTTTTTGCACACCCAGAATTTATTTTTCCATGTTCCTCAGAGGCAGAAGCAGCAGTCAGGCTATACCCCTCTCTGCATCACGGTCCTTCATTCTCTGATTGACAGGGTTAAGGACCCAGCATGAAATGCTGAAGCTTGGACAGGGTTGAGAACCTCACATAGGAGAGCAGCCTGGTTCAGGATATGAGAAGCAAGTGAGGTGAGGGGAGAAGCTGTGTAGGAGGGTGTTTCTGTGCTAGGTGTCAGAGCCCCAGAGAGGAAAGAGGGCATATGTGTAGGAGAGCTGGCTACTTCAGAGATTGGAGTGTGAGTGAGATGAGGGGGGTGTCCACTACTCAGGGAAGGGAGAAGATTGGTTTCATGCAGGAGGACTGATCAAGTAAGTAAATATATTAAATATAATGGAAGCTAAATTTCTCACTATAGGAAAAAGTAAAAATGGAAGGGAGAAAACTAGAATGGACCCTGTTGGAAGTATTGTGAATTTATGGTTTTAGATAGATAGATAGATAGATAGATAGATAGATAGATAGATAGATAGATAGATAGATAGATAGATAGATAGATAGATAGATAGATAGATAGATAGATAGATAGATAGATAGATAGATAGATAGATAGATAGATAGATAGATAGATAGATAGATAGATAGATAGATAGATAGATAGATAGATAGATAGATAGATAGATAGATAGATAGATAGATAGATAGATAGATAGATAGATAGATAGATAGATAGATAGATAGATAGATAGATAGATAGATAGATAGATAGATAGATAGATAGATAGATAGATAGATAGATAGATAGATAGATAGATAGATAGATAGATAGATAGATAGAGGAATAAGTAAATGAGGCGTGTGGACATGTATGAAGTATATATGTATACACATATATTCTGTAGCTCTGTCCATTGAGTTGGCCTGGGAACAGCAACACCCCAGTAATAATGAGCACACCAGGCACACAGACCTAAACACCATTCTCCACCAAAGGAACCAGAATTCCATAGAGAAATTGCTGATTCTTTAGGACTGCTTCAGAGTAGTAAAAGATGAGCTAGGGACATGTTGTTCCAGAAAGTAAGGGAGTACTCAAAGAATGATGGGGATATGTCAAAATGACATAGACCCCAGCTTGATGGGGTTCCCACTGGCCAGTTCTGGGACAATTTGGGCATTAAGTAAATCATATTTGCAACAAATTAATACTTTTGTTACTGCTGAACAAAGTAATAAACTATGAGCCCATAGAGATATGAATAAATAAATGAATAAATTGCAAGTTAGGTAAAGAAACAGTGTATTTACAGAGTTTTGAAGAATCCTCCCACAAAATACTAGTTCATTGAAAAGGGAAAAAGTGACTGCAGTAAAGAAGACTGGAGGACACCACCTTAATCATGTGATCAAAGTGAACATCATCAGTAATGGGACAAGTTGGGGACAGTGCTAGCTGATAGTAAGAAATGAAAAGAAGCCCGCATCACTTCTGTGATATTCCTGCAAAAGATGTAAACTCTGAAAGTAATCATGAGGAAACACCACACAGACTCAAATTGAGGGACATTTTATAAAAACACTGTCATGTAACTTCAAAAGTGTTAAGATCATGACAGTCAAGGAAAGACTGAGGAAATGTTCCAGATTGAGAGGTCCAAAGAAACATGACAACTAAATGCTATGTAGGATTTTAAAATAGACTCTTTTGTTATGAAGGACATCACTGGGACAATTGGTGAAATGTGAACAATGTCTGAGGATTAGATGGTAGTAATGTATTGATATTAAGTCTCTGGTTATGATTATATAGGAGAATTTTTTGTTTGTAGGAAATGCATTAAATTATTTGGTAGTGCATGTTGGCTATTTAACTCTCAAATAAATCAGGAAAAAACCAATTCTTTGTAATATACTTAGAAGAAGAATTCTAAGAATTTACTGCAAGACATGATCATGTGGATTCATGCCTTCTTAACATTTTTCTCCCTCGACTTCGCTTGGCTTTGGAAACACTGGTTGTCCTACTTATTAGAACATTTTTTTTCCCTGAGGGCTCTTCTTAGTTATCCTATTCTTTTATTGTGGGTGCTAATTTGTAATGCTTTCCCAATGGCCTTTTTTTCTTTCTCCTTTAGTAATTTCTTCTATTCCTTTCAAATCTAGGTATATGACTCGTCACTCTACATCTTTATCCTTGCTATCTCCACATCTTTAGACCTGTATTTTACCTGAACTTAGCTTTCTTCAGTACTTCTTTTTCCATCAGCCCAGACCTGTTCGTATAATTTAACTTTGGGCTAACTCCCAGGGCTCACTAACGCATACTCATACTCATACTCATACTCTAATTTTCTTATTTCAAAAGATAGTAAGATCATCTTCTGTAATTACTACAGAAGAATTACTACAGAATTACTACAGAATATTACATGATGGCTGCCTCCTCCGTTGAGCCAGGAGCAGGGTTATAAACCCATTTGCAAAAGAAAGTATAAGTCTAGTTACAATAGAAAATTGTATGTTAGAAAATGAATTTTTTGATATGAAATAAATTTCACCAAGGATGTTATCTGAGAAAATATGAACAAATTAGAATATTATCTCATCTTCTAAATCTATTGTGAGAATGGAATATATACAGTGTTAGAGGTTATGAGAAAAGTTTGAAAAATGTGTATGAAAAGTTGATTCACATTTTAAAATGATCTCAGTTCTAACATGAAATAGACACAAAATTATTCGTGTTTTTAATTGGCATGCTTGATGTACTTTGAGTAGAAATTAAATATTTTAAACAAATTTTGTCAACAAGAACAGGGACAGTGAAAAGGTGTTCATTGTAATTCCATTCATTTTAATATATCCTAGATAAATAACTTTCTTGTCTAAACTTTTTTTAGTATTGTGTACTGGCCAATTGTCTAAACTTTTTATTTTATAACTATATGTATGTATATGTTGAGGATTAATGTTTTATGTTAAACTCTATATCAGAAAGTATGAGGTCTTTCTGGTTGTCGAAACACTTTTGGATATCTCATTAGATTTCTAATCATGGAGACATTTCAGGAAGTATTGCAAATGACTTTTTTAGAATTCTTGGCTTTGTTGGGACATTACAGATCCTTCATTTATTGAGTTGTTTACAAGAGTAAGCATTTTTGCCATGAATGAATCTTAACTCAGTGCAAGAGATTATAGATGGCCAAATGACTCTTCCACTGAAGCTGAAGTCAGATCTGTATATGATAAACCTTGGTATTTCATTGGTGTTAATTTTGGTATCATTCATTGTCTTATAAAGGAAAATGATGCTGTTTCCTGAGACCAGTGTTACTTGGAAAACCTTGTCTAACTAACAAGTTCCCAAGAAATATTATTCAATAGTGTATTGCCAAGAACATCTTAGGTAATTCAACAAAAGTGCTTTCTTTAAAAAGTCCAAAAACACTTCATTTTAATTTACAATTATTTATTGAGATCCTTGCTGATTTCGTAGGGTCAAGTTGGTTATGACAGGGATCCAAAAGAAATACATAACTTATAAAGAGGTAATAATGATTTTGGAGAAACAAAATAAACTTACATGAAACATCCACAAAACCAAGAAAGGATATAATTTAGTGTCAACTTAGTAAATTAATATTCTTGCATAGTCAGACAATCATCAGTAATCTTCCTATAGCACTTACTGTCATAATTTTTGGTTATTTAATGTCAGTATAACAGTATAATTTATGTTTTCTGTGCCTCAACAAAATTTGATTATAAAAGCCTTATTTTTCAGCAATGAAATCAGCATATGTTGTTGGACACATAGTATGTGCCAGCAGACTTACAAGCATTGGGGTTACAAATGTGAGCAAAATAGAGAGGTCTCTGTACATAAGGAGCTTACTGCTTTGTGCGTATATGTGCAGTGGTGGGGTGGGGGGTGTGCCAGGGAAGAGACAGTAAACATATGAACAAATAAGTAAGATAATTTCAGCTATTTATAAGTATTATGAAGATGTTAAAAATGTTGCAGTGGAGGTCCTTTGACCCCTGTTGTCAGAGAAGGCCTGCCTAAAGAACTAAGGTTTGAGTTGAGGCCTGAATGATAAGAAATAATTAAATAGGTAGTCAGATTTACAGTTTGGAGCTCAAGGTAGAGGTCCAGGTTAAACAAAGAAGTTTGAGTCATCATTATGAACATGATATTTAAAGCCATGAGACTGGTTGAGATATGTTCATAGAGTGTGTAGGTGGAGAAGAGAGTTGAGTGTGGAGCCCTGGAACAGTTCAACATTGAGAAAACTAGTAGAGGAGGAAGAGGCAACAAAGGAACCTGAGAAGGAACAGATAGGAATTAAGATAAAACCCAGGCAAATGTGGTATCACAGAGGCTAGAAAATAAAGTGTTTCATGAAGGGGCAAAGTCAACAATGTCAAACATTGTAGAGAAGTCAAGTAAGATGAGAGTTGAGAGCTGACCTTTGCCTGTATTCAGCTATAGATTATCAGTGATTTTGGTAAAAATTGTCTGTGGAGAGGTGAGAGACGAAAGCCTTATTGATAGGTTGAAGAGATAGTGCGAGGCAACAAACAGAGACAGTAAGAATATGCAAGTCTTTTGAGGGGATGCAAGTCTTTTGTAATGAAGGACAGGAGAGTAGGAAACAAAATCCAATTATTTGAAAAGATCGATAATTCTAAGGCAGGTTTTTATGACAATAAAATCGATCCATAGAGAAAGTGATGGTGCAGCATAGAGATGGGATAATTGCAGGAGGGAAGCCTTTGAAAAGCTGAGATGGGATAGGATACTGAACACAAGAGGGTGGCCTTAATAATGGTGGGGAAATTTCTTTCATTCTAACAGGAAGGAAGGGAGAGAATGTAAAAAAAGATGCAGATGGGTTAGTGGGATTTATATTAGAAAAATGAGGTAGTTTTCACCCTATTGAATATATTTCTCCTTGAAATTCAAGATTAGTTTATCAACTGCGTGAGAGAGGGATGAATATTCGAGATGTAAGGAGATAGGAGAGATGTAAAATAGTCCTGTGAGAAGGTGGTAAATTGAATTTGCTAGGAAATTACAGTGGGAAACTTTACAAGAGAAGAGTGCCAATTTAAGATTTGCAGCCATAAACAGGAAGTGAATCTCATCAACATTGTTTTGTGATTTTTTTAAATAGCAATACTTTGGCTAATTAGTAGCAGTAGGCATCCCTGTTACCTAGATTGTGGTCTTGGAAAACCACTTTCTGTTAAAGGAAACCTGGGCTTCTTAGAGAAATGGCTAATTTCAGGCCTGGGGCAGAACATTTTCAAAATAAACCTGAAACATATTATCATAACAGAGCAAGTAAGTTATCCAAAACTACTGTCGTCATGTCAGAAGGACTCAGGGAGCAATATTAATAGTCTCCCACTTGCTAAAGATGGAACATTTGAGTATCAGTAAGGAAAATAACTGTGACGGATTGAAACACATCAGATATGTTTAAATCCGTGAGTTTATATTGATTAAAGAAACCAAAAACCAAAAAACACAAGACACATACACAACAATGACTATTACTGTGTGGAAGCCCTCAGAGAATTCGTAAATCAACTCCATATTTTAAAAACTAGATAGAGTCAAGAATTATTTATTTTTCTATACCACTATATTACTGGATAACCAAATAGTAGATATAGTAAAATTTCTCTTTAAAGAAGTGTTCCAGTAAATAAATAATGAATGATAGAATTGGGATATCAGCATTTTGTATCTCCTAATGAATAGTGAATTTGGACTGTAGTGGATTGAATTATGTACCCCCCCCAAACTCCCTGATGCTTGAATTGTTTCCCCCAAATTTTATGTATTAGAAACTTGGCCCTGACTGTGACTGTTAAGAGGGTGGGAAATCCTATTATGGTAATTGAGAAGTGGAGCCTTGATGAGGTGATTGGGACTGTAGGACCATACTGTAGTGAATGGATTAAAAATTGTGGTCAGGGGCATGGTTCTGAGGGCTTTAAAAGGAGAGGAGAGTCTGTCTCTCTTATTCTCTCTGCTTTCTCTGCCTCCACCATCTTGCAATGTGAGACCCCTGGGTTGCTGTTGCCACCACCAGATGGACTTTGGACTTCCCAGCCTTAGAAACTGTAAGCAATAAATTTCACTTTCTTTATAAATCACCCAGTCTCAGAAATTTTGTTATAGCAACAAAGGACGGACTAATACATAGACAATGAGCTTCAGTGGCTGCTAACCTCACAAAAAGCAATACCAGATATTGTGTATTTTATGGTAACATCAACCCTTGAAGTATCTTGTCCAAAAAATTGAACATGACTGTGGTTAATCTTCTAGATCCAATTTCAGGGTAAGCATCCCAAATCCCAAAATTCAAAATCCAAAATGCTCCAAAATTCAAAACTTATTGAACACTGACATGATGTGTAAAGGAGATGCACATTGGAGCATTTAGGATTTAGGATTTTCCGATAGGGATGAAGAACTGGTAAATATAATGCAAATATTCCAAACTCTGAAATCCAAAATACTTCTGGTTCCAAGCATTTCAGATAAGGGATACTCAATCTGTACCATTTTCCCAAGAAATACAGAAAAGAGATTAACATGTTAATCTGCACCATAGAGATGTAATTCAGATTGTGGGAAACTTTACCAGAGAAATTAAGCAATAGTGCCTAGAAATGGTTTATGATTTGGGTGATAAAACTATAAATTAACTACAAAGGAAGTGATACCAGTAAAGTCAGGATAGTTGTTACTCTTAGGAGGGAATTTTTGATTTGGAGAAAACATAGGTGGCTTCTGGGTAGCTGGCAAGATTCTTTCAGTTTAAGTGGATATTATGTAGAAAGGTAGTTGCCTTATAACAATTCATTTATTGGATGTGGTTCTCTGTATTTAAGTTATATTTAATAATACTAAAGCAAAACTTTTAAGTGAGGATAAGACATACAATTTTTAAATTTTAATATTTTAATTTGTAAAGATACTTGTTAGGAAATTGAGAGGTGGGGAGCTGTTGGTAATCTCAAAGACTTCAGCTGAGAGTTTAAATAACAGAGTTGCAAATAGCAGCGGAAGACCACAAATCAAAGAATGAAGTAAGCTGCACATGAAAGAGCTGCTCAGCATTAGTCACTCACTTCAGCCATCTCAATACATGTTCTCATCTTTACACTGTGAAAATGTAGTTAATGGAATATATACTGAAAATCCTTGTTTACATATGCTTCATGTTGTTTTTCAAAGTGCTTTTATTTATTTTATCTTATTTAATGAAAGACTAAGTGAATCTATGAGTGGAGTTGATAATGCTATGTAAATTCTCTGTGTATAAAAATAGTCGATATTTCTTTAATTAAAAAATATTAACAATAATATAAGGCTAAACCTGTCTTTATTGTAGATGTCAATATATCATTCAAAGTAATTTCTTCATTACTTATAAGATTCCTATTCCTTATTTATTTAAGGAAATAATTTTCACTAGTTTAATATAAATGGGGATATATTAAATAAATTTGAAAAAAATTTTTAAATGTTCCTGATAGTTTGACAGGTCTGAAGTAAATTAAAACTATTCCTTTTTTTTTTCTACCAGGGGTCTTTTTATTAGTATCCATGATCGAGGGCATATTGCTTCAATTCTTAATGTATGGCCAGAAGATGTCATCAAGGTAAGTGGTCAGATTTTTCCACTATGGCATATTTGTTCTCTTTTCTGACCCATAAAACAGTTGGGAACATGTTGACAGTTCTCATTATAGTAGGTAGCATTCACTAGCTTTTCTAGTGAATATTACCTAATTTATAGCCCTTTGATTTTTGCATAATAGATGAATTTTGTTCTAAAGCCATCTGGATGCCAGATTTCCCCATTATTTCTGTCTAATTTGGTAGTATTTCTTAATTCATTGTAAGTGATGATAAATGTTGGACATCTTTAAGCCAGCTACTTTATCATATGTGCCATGTTTAAGTCATCCATTAGGAGGAATCCAAGTAGTCAAAAAAAAAATGTTGATTCATTTATTTTATCATTATGACCTTAATAGCTCTTTTGATTTCCCTCTCTCAGTGAGTTGATGAAAATAAAAGTAATAACAGTATTTGACATTTGGTAGCCTTCTGTGTGAGATGCTTTACATGGATTAACTCTTGTAATTATCATGATAATTCAGTGAGGAAAGGAAGGCACGGATGGGTTACATAGTAGGGCATGGTAGTGGTGGGAACTGAATGCAGGCCCCAGCAGTGGCCCCAGAGCTCCTGCTCTTAAACAAGGTGTGTGCCACCTTCCTTGTCTAAGGGAGGTGAGATGTACTTGTCCTCCCTGTGGCTCCCTTTTTCCTATCTGTTGGGTGCCCAGAAACTTTGTGGTATCTTTTAGGACTAAGATTGAATAAATCGATGCCCTGTAGTGGTACAAAAGGACTTTAGCTATGAATTCTGAAGTGTGGTTTATTTTATGATCTTTTCCAATTGAGTAGTCGTGGCTAGAATTGATTAATTTGGCTCTCTAAGGCTCATGCTAGGAAACTTGTGAAGTGAAATGTTTTTCACTATTCCCAATCTCCCCAATTTTTTCACTTTCCCCACCTAAGTTGCTTCCTCTCCTTTTCTCCCACCAACTAGACTGCACTATTCACAGATCCTGTTCTTAGAAACTACCCTAAGAAATATGTTAATTCTATAAAGCATAAAGGCCTGATCATCTGAGAAGAATATTTACATTTTAACCAGGAATCTAGAGAGGATTTTAAGAAACAACAAGTCAATAGAGCAAATAATTTTGGAATAGAATTCTAATCAATATCCCTGTAATTGATACAACTAGGCAGTAAGTAGTCACTCTGCTTTTTGTTCTTCCAACTAGCTGATCTCTGCAGTTACTTTAATAGCCTACCTTTATCCTTTAAACTCATGATATTAGGCCGTCACTGATGTTCTTGACCCTTACTATGCCCACTATTACTAAAAAATCCTAGAATAGTGTCTGGCACATTGTTATCACTTAATAAATGGTAGTTATTGATTGTAATAGAATACTGAAGTACATGATAGGAATACTTCTCTACTCAAAGTACACATGAAACAAAGGCAATCAATTTTTAGACAAAACATAATTAAACTGAGTGGATACAAGTGCCATATTTATTCACTGAGAGAATCTTGCTCAGAGAAGGCTGGAATCGTTAAGAAAACTTTTCTAGCAAAGTTAGAACTTAAATCTAAGCTTTGATCATTAGCAGGGAAGAAGATAGTGTCCTAAGAAGAGAACATATGAATTTAGGCATCAAGTTGAAGAAGAGAGTGGTGTGTTCTTAGACAATAAGGAAATTGGCTAGACTGACTAAAGCTTATGAAATGTAGTTGTATTGCTTAAGTAAGAGTTGTTACTTTATAAATTATAAAAAGTCTTGAAATTCAGAAAGAGGGATTTAGAATTGAAAAAAATACAATGTCATATTTAAATAAGGAAATGACTTTTTATAAGTACTATTTGAAGAAGGTTCATCTGGAGACAGATTTTAGAATGGTCTTGAGAGAAGAGGAAAAGAGGCAAGAGTTCTACATTTAGGTAAGCTAAGAGAAGGAAAGGCCCTGGAAAAGGAAAAGAACAGATGAAGACAAGACACATGGAGAGTGTCTGTGTGTGTTAGGAGAACCCTGCATATTTCATACAGAAATATTCTGTTCAGATAATGCACAGATAATTTATATAGTGGGATGAAAATTACAAGAAGCAACTCTGGGCTTAAGTGGTTTCAATGAAACATGTAAAACATTATATAAATTATTAAAATTATTATTCAGATCATAACTAAGTTATGTGACATTACTCTCCTTATAAAATATATCATAACAATATTTGTAAGTATAGGCAGGCCAACTGGACTTTACCTGTATAAGGAACACATATGTTATCAATGATATATAAAAAGTATATGTTATCAATGATATATAAAAATAACTCTATTTGTGATAGCACAAAGAATAAACAGTATCTATTAAATATACATTGGCAGTATTTGGACTTTGAAAATTTGGCTTTAATTTAACTTAAAAAGCAAAGTTGTGGTTCTCTGCAGTATTTGTTTACCTTTTTTTAATCCTAAATCAGAGCTAAGTTAACCCAGTGGTATCGATTTACCTCCTCCAAAAGAGCATAACATATTGATCCATTGCAATTAGACATGGAAAATTTTCCAAAGGTGAGCTGTATGGAATATGCTAAAATAATTTTCACCCACTTTTCAAATGTATTTACTTTTAAGGCAATTCTTTAAGAGCTGAATAATATAGATGAACAGAAAATTAAAGGTAAAGATCTCAAAAGCATGTTTTTAAATATATTCTGCAATATAGCCTGGAGAAAAGAGCACTGTATTAGGAGTTAACGTACCTGGGTTCTGGTTCTTTGATATTAACCAGGTAAACCACCTTAGGCAAATTAGTTCAGTTCTCTGGACTTTGGTTTCCTAATCTATGAAATAAGAGTGGTGTACTGAATGCACTCTAGATTCTCCTTTATTTCTAAAATGCTATGATTCTATATATTAGTTCTAATGATAATAGTAATAATAGCTATACTTTTTAAAGAATGTGTAATGTGCCAGGTGCCGTGGTAAATTCTTTCAATATTATGATTTATAGACTTACTCAATTGACTAATATTTATTGATTATTTACTATGTGCCGAATATGCTGTGCTAGGTGCTGGTGTACAGTGGTGAGCAAAATGGAGCTGGTTTCTGGGTTTAAACAGCTACTCTGAAAAGTATATTTATTATTTTCATTTTACAAATAAGAAACAGAAGCTTAAATTCATCACTTTATTCAAGGCCAGATAACTGATATTTTTTTCAAGTTTCCATGGATATAATGAGTGTAGCAGTTTGTAGAATATCTAATAAATTGTATTTCATGAGATTGGTTTTGCTTATATTTATATAATGGTCATGTTAGATGCAGTAATTTCAATAATGATATCAAATAACTTGAATAGAATCTCCACATGATGAAAATGTATGCTTCATAAATATTCAACGTCGTTAGAAATAAACCAAACAAAATTCATTAAGTCTAGTGGAAGATTATCAGGTAAGAGAAGTAGCAGACTGTTCTGGGCATGTTTCAAAGATGGTAGAACAATATCAAGTGGTTATAGGAGTTAAAGGGGATGGGTCAATATTGTTGTATAAAAAGGAGGATGGTGCCAGAATGTATAAACTACAGATCAGAGCATTCCATAGCACAGGTATAAACGCCAGCAATTATTCAATACTTAACTCTGGGCACTCCTGTAATTTCACTAAAAGTGAATGTGACTAGTCTCAAAGTTGCCCTAAATTTTACTTTGGCTCCCAGTTAGAGCTCTGACCCTGTACTTTTCCCACTTGCCTCTCGATTGAAGACTAAGTTCTTTGGGTTATTTGAAACTTAATGTGCACAACCACTCTTCCTTTTTCAATAACCTAATTAAGCATATACAGGGTACTTCAAAAAGTTTTGAAAAAATGGAATTAAAAGATAATATGAATCTTTCCAAACTTTTGAAGATTATATATATATATATTTTAAACATTTAAAATATGTATGTCAAATTTCTTTTCCCCATTCTTCCACAATTATGATCACAAATTTCAATTTATGTTTTTCACAGCTTTATATTGCATTATGTAAGTATTAACTTCAAAAATAAAGACCAGAAATCATGCCCAAGGATTTGCAAAAATCTAACAAATATTTTTACTTTTCCTTCTAGGCTGTTGTGGTGACTGATGGAGAGCGTATTCTTGGCTTGGGAGACCTTGGCTGTAATGGAATGGGCATCCCTGTGGGTAAATTGGCTCTATATACGGCTTGTGGAGGGATGAATCCTCAAGAATGTCTTCCCATCATTTTGGATGTGGGAACAGAAAATGAGGTAAACAATTTAAGTCTATAAGACAGCTATGTATCTTAAATAATGGCAACAATTCTTGCATTTTGAGTTTACTCCAGCAACTTCATGAAATTCATTCTTTTCTTGTCTGGTTCTCTCTTTCCTCAAATCTGCCCTCTAACTCTTAAAGGAAAATTTTCTTCTGTTCTCCTTTCCTTTCTCTATAATGTGATTAATCTTTTATTAGCTTCCATATTCTGTGATGTTACAATGAAATCAAATAAAGTTTAAAAATCACAAAATCTATAGTAAATATTAAAAATTTTAGGGAGAGATAAAGAGAAGTAAAGAGTGATGAAGCAGGTATGCAGAAATTTAAGAATTCAGTTTTAAACCGGGGCCTTTTTATTGAGAGATTGCCATTATAATGTAGAC